>NC_064253.1:33988628-34181128 GCF_003254725.2 Canis lupus dingo | reverse complement strand
GTGGGGATTTCAACATCAGCAACTTTTAGTCCCTTGGTTTCTTTAGGCATAGTAGGATTACATAGATTAAGATGACTGAATTCACATAAATGTAAAAAACCAAAAAGGAGATGAGGAAAGGTGGGAAAGGAGTTAGTTCTCTCACTGCTTTGTCTATTTGTAGTTCTCTTTGAAAACAGTCCCAGCAATGTGGTCCTCCCCCCGTCCTCCTTCCTTCATTTTGCATCGGGTCTTTGATAGGCAATGTAGGATAGTATCACACTCCTGCCCCTTCAGGTAAATAAGCATAACGAGGAAATGAAGATGCTCAGGACTAAGCACCCCGAGTCCCCCGGCGAGTCCCCGGCGTGTAATAGGGTTTTTACTTGTATATGCTTGCCACTGTATTCTTCAAGGTGTCAAGTGATGGTGAATGGAGTGACTCAGGAGGTAGTCATGAGAGTCTCCCTGGCCAAGCAGTTTCCTCACCGTGGATCCACGTACTTTCTCCTCACTGTTTACTCCAACTGCACTAATATCCCTCTATTATTTCTTGTGCTGTGACTTTGAGATTGACAATTGCCGAAACCTCAAAATCATTATGAATTCAAGTGTGTTCAGTGATTAGAGGACATGAATGTTGGCTGGTGAAGAGGTTGACAGGAGATAACCATAAAAGTAATGAACTCTGGATTACTCATCTAAATATGTGACACAGATGAAGAATTTGCAGCGCTTGGTGCATGCAGGGAGGCAAGCTTGGCCCAGCCCACATAGAACTCCCATCAGAAAGATCAACAGCAAGATTCTGCCTTGCAAACTGAGGCCCATTAGATAAGATGGAGGCATGGACAAATTAGGAACGTTTCGAAATGGTTCACCCTCTGGATTTTATCATGGATTTTATCAGATTAATGGTCTGGGACAGTTAATTTGACTTTCTCATGGAATAAATCAACTAAAAAACAAAAATTCCCGATATATTTGATGGCTAAACAATGTTTCTGAAAGTTAGCCACCTTAGTACAGTTGATTTGACTTTCTCAAGAAATCAGTTAATTTAGTTAAAAAGCAAATGGAAGTCCATCACCTCTTGTCTGGTGCTTAAACAGTATTTCCAAAAGATTACTATCCTTCAGCATGCTAGCAGAGTGGAGGAGGCCCCATTTTTTTAAAAAAGATAATGCTTCGTCTTTATTTGGTAAATTTTAGCCTATGTAGACTTAATTCTTGGGCCTCATATTGAATACTTGTTCTAGGGAAATGTGATCTCAGGAATGCTGGTGATTTGCTGTTTTAAAATGGTGCTATGCTTTAGGTTTCTGTTCAAATCTAAGATTTCAGAAGAGTCAGTAACTGCAAATAATCTAAAAGGGGAAGAGTAAAGAATGCTTCTAACTTCCCTTTGAAATGAATAGCTCTGCCAGAGCAGCAGCTATTAGAAAAACAAAAACGACCAAGAAAAGCTGCTCAGCTCAGCACACAGAGGTAAATTTACTTACATCAGACTGAAAAATGAGGGCTGGGCTTTGAAAAGACATCCCTTCTGACTAGAGGAAAGCTTGTGATTTTGGCATGGCTGCAGCCCTCCTAAGCCCCTGAGAAATTCTGAAAAACATTACAGAAGACTGTCCTTAATATTAATGGATGTCTTCCTCTGTGTGTGTGTGTGTGTGTGTGTGTGTGTGTGTGTAGGGAAGAAGACTGCCAGAGAAAGACCAAGAGAGGGAAAAGAATACTTAGGATGAAGAACTACCAGTGGAAATGTCGAATTGTCTAATTTCTGGACAGTAATTTGCAACTATTGCTTTCTATTCTTTACCGAATTAGAGTATTTGTCAGGATGAGATTTAGAGGAACACTTGCCATGAGGCACTTCAAGCTAGCCTTGCAGTATCACGGCCCTCTTCACAAGCTCTTCCTAAAATACTTTGTAGATAACGTGGCTCACTGATAGGATCTCAGATCATGGCCTTATCTCTTATATGACATCAGAGGTGAAAAAAAGACTGTTTCCCTGGGGCTGATTGTGGTGAGTGTCACATTATGTTGTACTATAGTGAACAGTTTCAGGGGCACCAGAAGCATGCAGCTCTGCCTCTTGGGAGGGGACTTTTCCTTTGCAGCTCAGCTTCAGGAAACGTGAACATTTGTGTTTTCAAGACCACATACCATTGGGAAGGAAGTAGGGGTGGAGATTCGTGCTGAGATTAAGTGGCTACGAGAATCTCTGTACTGTGTATGATCTGGGAACTGCTGGATTTTATGTAGCCCTCTTTCTGGCATGCCTTTAGAATTTTCAAAGTCAGGCCGACAGTGATACTGATACTTGCTAAAGATATTTTTCACAAAATACTGTATTGACTTTTCAGGCTTGGACAGACTTCTGTATACCGACTAGTGTGGCTATAACTCGTTTGTGTGTGTGTGTGTGTGTGTGTGTGTGTGTGTGTGTGTGTGTGTTTCAGGAGATGTAGACGAAAATCGGCTGCTAGATAGTCCACGGTCGTACTTTGGGATACATAACTGTTACCTATCATGGTAAAGGAATTTAATAATTGTGGGAACCAGTTGTTAAAAAACAACTCGGAAGTTATTTTCAGAAGGGAGGCTTTAACTCTTCAGAGCCAGGTCGATCACTCCACCTTGGGCACTGGTGCATTTACCTTAAGAGATGCATGGCCTACTCCAGTTTGACATGTGGAGGGTTACGCAGATAATAAACAGAGAACCTGAGTTTCTTTTCAGGACTGACGATGTGGAAAAAACCAGAAAATTCACCCACTTAAAAAGAGTGCCTTGGTTTGCTGTGGAGTTGAAAACTGGGAACATGTTTTCCCAGACGTGCAAAAACTCTGTAGCATTGTTGGCTGGTTAATGAGTGATTTCCCTGGTCTGCGCTGGCTGTGCATGTTTTCTTGACTTAGGACTGACACTCTCAATATAATCTTAATTCATTTTTGGTCTAGGTTGGCTAAATCTTCTGATTTGGCAGAGTCGAGTGTCAGGATTGCCATGGTTATGTTTGCTCTGGATTTATATCTTAAGTTGAGGTTAAGTAACACATTTACATAAATCAACTCAGCACTAGACTGAAACAAAGTTGTTCTACTGAGAGAAAAAGTAATTGTATTGCTTCTGAGATTTGCTTTCATTTTATATGAAGGATTTATAAATACAACATGTCCTGTGTTAAAATGAACTCTTCTGTGGGTTTTGCTTCTGTAAAACAGAATGGAAAAAAATTTTACTTGGAAGAACTGGTTAGAGCTGTTACTATAATGGGATGGCTTTTCTGGAGGTAGAATATAAAATATAGAAGGCTAATGTCATTTAGCAAATACTAATATGCTTTAAAAGAAGGATTTGTGTTTTCTGATTGGCAACACAAGGACTCCAAAAGAATAAAAAAGTTTCTTCAATAATAAAGACATTGCAGAAGTGGAGAGAGACTTTACATTTATAGTTGCCAAATTTAAGTATCAGTGTTTTTAAAACAATAGTGATTTATAGTGATTCATGCAAATATCTTTTCAGAGATTTGTTTCTCTGAAAATAACGGCAGAGAAAAATGTGACTATATTGGATGGGTTATCATCTATTAATTCATCTTCTATTTTAAAAAGTTGAATTAAAAGTTACCTGCACTTATATCTAAAGCACAATAAAGAGAATATTTTATTCCCCCAAATTTGGGGATAAGCTCTTATAAATTATGTGTTATAGTTGCAAATTCCAGAAATATATGGAAAGAATAAGAGATTGGTAGCTACTTTAAGTTTAATGAAAACTTGCTACTTTAAATACCATGAAATATTAACAAAATAATACTGACTGAGATACAATATTAAATATTTGACTTTTAAATGTAAAACTTTCTAGGGCTACTGAACAGATTTTGCCTTGTAATCTTGCAAGTTTTAAATACTAAATAACTTATGTCAAGTTTTTATTTGTACCTTTAATGTATTTTTTTCCTAGACTGTTAATGGCATCCTTCTATACGTAGGGGAGAAAATCCTCTATCCTGAGTCTTTCTGAGTATATTTAGGATGGGCCAAATGACATGGGGTCGCCTTCATTATAGACAGCGGATTTTCCTCTGCAGGATGGCATTGTATGACGTTTTGGTTTGTTTAAAGAAATTATTATTGACTCCTTAAATGTTTTCCTTGAGGTTCCATATTCCCTGACTTGATCTCATTTTGCTCCATTTAGCAATAGTGTGGCTGGCCAACTGCTCATCCTTCTTCGTCAGTTCACTTGGAAAGCTAGGATCCATATTTCCAGTCTCTGAAAGGTGGAAGCATGTGTTTTGTCCAGCTGAGTCTCTTGGTCTGATTTTTTTTTTCCTGGTCCTAATACATGTTTATTCCTACATGTGACAAATCTGCAGTCGTGTTTTCTTTCTGAGTTATAATGACTCAGATGTCATAATTAATTTGATGAGCAGGTGGGGGTTATTAGCCTTGTGCTTCACTTGCTAATAGCCGCACAGTTTTTCTAAAGTACTCTTTCAACTAAGGAGGCATTTCTTCACATAGAATAAACAGTACAGCACAAAAGCCTCAGTTAGATAACTATCCGTGGGCTTGAAAAGCTGCCAAGCAGATGTTGTTATTGGAGCTGGCCCAGGCGAGATTGGGCAAGGCAGATGCTCGTGGGGAGGGGAGGGGGGAGGAGAAGGGGGAGGAGATGTAAGAGAGCAGAGGTTGTGGGGAGAGGGGGAGGTTCTACAGGACTCTGATGCTTTCTTTGCAGGGGCTGGGCCACATTTTGTTGGGGTGGGAGTTGTCTTCTCATGAGCCACCTCCATGGTCATGGCCTCTGGTTAGTCCCTTGAAATGTACATAAATGAGGATGGGGTGGGGGTGGAGGAGACCCTCTCTAAATATCCACATGGGAATGAATCTGAGTGTTCATCCAGCAGTCTGAGACTTCTGGTTTGCATTAGGGCGGCTGTGTGCAATTTTTGAAGGGCCTACGGAGACTCTGCTTCATACCTACCCACATATGTAATGGACATGACGGCCCTGACATTTACCAGAACTCATAGGTTCTGCTTTATTGCTATAAATTAGGTTGTGCAAATTTAAGACAAAATGCTGTTTTGTTTCCTGTCACCTCACTATATAATTTTTTTCCGAGCATTTTCCACTCTTTATTAGAATGTTGCAAAGAAACAGCATACTTTGAAAATTTAAAATCAATCTTGGAACATGTCAGATTTGTATGAGGTAAACATGTGGAGGGTTTAATCTAAACTGATCTTGTTTCTGTCCTCTGCCGTTTTTTTTTTTTTTTTTTTTTTTTTTTGGTGATCTAAGGCTTTTTAAAACTCATCTCTCACTCCCCTTCACTAGATTAAATTCTGTAATCTCATTTTTCTTTGAGCTGATCTCAAGCCAATGGTCTGGGGATTTTATAGCCAAGGGATAATTTTTGATAATGGGCTATTAAAACACTTGCAGCTCCTATCCTGTCTTTCAAATTAGTGTGTGCACAGATTGTCTTTCTGGGGAAAAAGTCTCTCCCTTGGCAATAAGCAACTGATTATGGGCCACAAGCAGCATAAAAGCTTCCTGTAATGGTTATACGAAAAACATAGGTAAATAATAAATGATAAATAACAATGGTAACTAACTATACAGTGGGAGCAGCAAGTCTGCCCAGGATTTTTGTTTTATCCTTTGGAGGAAAAGTCTTGTTTTCCCTTATTCAGACAGATTTAGTGTGTTCTGACAACAGGGTCATCTAACAGTTTCCTTAACGATAGAAGTACAGTGGCTTGAGACAGCTGTGTAAGGTCACGTAACTTTCATTGTTGTTTATAGTGTAGCTTATTAATAGGTTAAAATGAATAACTCATGGGACAGAGGTCAGGTAGCACCTGTATAAATAATGAATTTGCCCTCCCAAAATATGTAATGCAAAATTAATATACATAGCCTGCCACTTTGTTTTTTTATTCAGTTCAATTTCCTTTCTTTTCTTTGGTTTTGAGGCATGAGTAAAGTAAAAAATTATGAGTTCTGAGAAGGCAAACAAATTTGTTTCCTAATACTCTGTTTTCATGTGACTGAGATTTTGGTCGCATAATGAGAGCCAGTATCCTCTGACTACAGAAGATGTCTGATTTTATGTCTACATCGTTTTTCACAAGAAAAAATTTTAGACATACAAGCATATGAAACATAAAGTAACATAAAGCCACCAACTGTGAATCCGATGTGACGTGAATTGTGCTGGGGTTGGCATGAATGCTTTTCTTCTTCATGTGTAAAATGAGGCTTCAGACGTATCATATGTGTGAAATGCATTGCTGCAACGTGTGCAGATGGTAAGAACACATATGTCTCAATACCATTCTCCTAGCCTGTATGCTTTATCGCTCAATAGCCTGACAGATGCTTATAGACAAATTCATTCATTGCCATCTTTGCTGATTGGTAGTACTTTTGGAAATGATGTTGTAATTTGGCAAACTGAATCTTGGTGGGGGGGCAGTATGGAAAGTAATGAAGAAATGGTACAATTATAGTTCTGAACCTTCTTCAAATAAAAGGTTTTTGGTGTTCTGTTATGTTAAAAAAGAAGGAAAAAACTCTCAGGTCACATTTGATGCAGAATTTGAAAAATGCTTGTCTTTTTATCAGTGAAGGCAGATGAAAAAGCCCCTGCATCATTTTAAATATGCACAGAATGAGATACGGTATTATATGTGATGTCAGGTAAAATAAAAGGTCAGTCTGGATGCAGTCTATAAAACTTCTTAAATATAGTAGAGGACCTCATAGCATGAGTCATTGTTAGGAAAAAAATGAGCATTTGTATGCTGGAACTTAAATAATTTTCCTACAACAGGAGAACTACATGCAATAATTACTAATAGAATGCTACTGGCAAATGAAGTGGGCACTAGCAACCTCTATTCCAGTAAATGATTGTGCTGTACCTGAGTTTTCAACTATGTAGAATTGAAGTCCAGAGCAACCACAGTCAGTGCCTCTTTAGGTCTTTAAATTATGCAGATATTTAATTCAATGAACATTTGTTTAGTGCCTGCTACATGCCTCGAAGTATGCTAAAGGTGGGAGGAAATACGAAGACCAATAATCCCAATGATCCCTCTTCCGTGAAGTTTATAATCTAATCTAGCAATGGAAACAAAGCTAACCACCTATGTCATATAAAACAGATGGTAGACAATGCCACACAAATAGCTAAAAAGTGTCATTGGTGTGCGCAAGAGGGGATTCAGTAATTCACAAGAAGTCAGTGAAGGCTGTGACTTGAGAAAAATGCTTGAAGGAGTACAGTTTCCTCGGACAGGAGTGTGAAGAATGGGGGTCCTGGAGGCTGGGAATAACATAAGAAGAGGTGCCATTGGGAATGGGTAGGGTGAGTGGGTGGTTGGGGGTCATGACCAATCAGAGGGAGGGGGAGTGGGCTTTAGCTTAGGTCAGAGTCGTGGGGAGAGTTGTAAGAGAGTAGGCTGACATGTTAGGGTAGCTGAAGTCTTCAGTTGCCATGATGCAGAGTTTCCAATGGGTAGCTCTTCAGGTGTTTTCAGTGGTTAGATCAGATTGTCTTTGAGAAGGCAACTCTGACATCAAAATGGAGGATAGATTAGAGAAGAGAGAAAATGGAGTCAGGGGAAGAAGTCATTTTAAGCCAAGCTTTAATATTTTTTAAAAAAGATTTTTATTTATTTATTTGAGAGAGAGATCATAGGCATAAATGACAGAGGGAGAGGGAGAAGCAGACTCCTTGCTGAGTAGGGAGTCCGATGTAGGGCTTTGTCCCAGGGTTGTGGTATCATGACCTGAGCCAAAGGCAGATGCTTAACTGACTGAGCTATCCAGGAATCCCCAAGCTTTTAAATTTTCAGGTAAAATATTATCTTTGTCTTCTCCATATGTGTGGGGTACAGTATATAAATATTTAGAGCAAAAACCATGGATGACATGCTTAGTCATTTCAATGATAAAAAAATTTAATTGAGCACCTGCTACATGCCAGTGACATTTCTAAAGGCTGCAGATATGGTAGTCTACAAGACAGACATGACCTCTGCCCTCAGGGAGCTTACCTTTTATTGGGGGAGAATGATCTATCAAACCAACAAATTATAAGTAAGTGACTTCAGATTAGGGTACCTGCTATGAGGAAGCAAAGAGAATGATACAATACAAACATGTAAGTTAAATTGGAGGTTAGGTAGAGGGTCTTTGTTAGTTAAAGTTCTCTGGGAAAGCCTTTCTGTTGGAATGAAATATTAAAGAAAATAAGTAGCCTAATATCATAGTGGTTTTTTGTACTAATTTATGACTTCATTTATGAATATGGCCTTGGTTGAAAGTCCCCTTGAGGCATTTGTACTTACAGAGATAACCCCAGGGACAGGTTAACCATTCAGGATTATCAGAAAGCTATCTATAAGAAGCATTTCACGGTATTTCTGTATAGACTGCATTTGCAGAATCATGATTTAATCTTAGGTGACTTCACTGTAAATGAAATATTTAGGAAACATTTTATATGTAAAAGATCCATATATGGAAAACCTTTGCTTATTTTACAGAAAGACTACTTTTTCCTGTGATATGTTTCAGTGTCCCTTATTCAGCTCCCAGCAATCTATTTTTCTGAGAAATCTCTTCTAGGCAACAGATATGTTGGCGTGCCCCTTTCTATCCGATGATGTGAATTATGTAATCAATCTAATTTTCTCCTTTTCCCTGTGTGCTAGGGAGCTCAAAGCTCAAAATGTGTCTTCATTTGTCAGTTTTTCTCTATTTGGATTCTATAATAGTTGTATCTTTTATTTTGTGTCTGCCTTTGTCACTTGGATTTTGTGTTTTCATTAGTGGATTATTGCAGCTTTTAATTAAATGAAGTGTCCAGGCCTTATTTGTAATAAGATAAAAAAACAAAACAAAACAAAAAAAAACCAGTCTTCAGATTTGATGCTTAGGTTCCAACTGAGAACAGAAATGATGGGAATTCTGGAAGTACTGAGGAATGAGACCTTGAGGGTAGAAGGACATAAAGGGTGGGGAGAGGGCAGAGGTCTGATCCCCGTGGGTGAATCCTGAGGCTGTTGTACAAGAGAAAGAGCAGATCTGGAGCAGGATAAAGACTTGGATTTTAGACAAGCTGTTGGTCATGTGCCCTGCTAAAATGATGAACAGCCAATTAAGAAGAATGTTTAGGGCACAAGAGGAAGGTTATGATTGGGAATACAGATTCGAGCGTAATTGAGGACTTGGAATGGCACTGTCAGGGGAAGGATAGTTTCTGGAGAAGGGATGCAGATGATCCTTGAAGGATGTTTACAGTGAGTGTACTTGGGGAGAGGAACCCACATCTTCCAGCCCAGGACCTTTGTTTGTATACTGTAATCCAACCAAGACCCACATTCTTCATCTTTCAGCTGACTAGTTCTGATTCTGCCTTCTGGGCCCTTCTGAGACATCTTCTGTTGCAGTAAGTTGATCTCCCGTTGTCTGAGATAGTTGCTTGTCCTATGGGCTCTTACAGCCCCTTGTACTTCCCTATCAGGGGCTTACCACACCGCATTGGAATTGCTTATTTAGTGCTCCTTTTCCCACTACATTGCAAACTCATTAACACATGTATCTCCAGCATGTAGCTCAATGCCTGCCACATAGTTGTTGCTCAGTACACATGTGTTCAGTAAGTAAACTCTAGAAGGAGTCATCCTGAAAGTGAGAGGAATGCTGTCTCAGAGATGTTAAGAGAAGACAGATGACGGTCTTCAGAGAGGGACACTAGTCAATCCACACAGCGGTGTTCATTATACGGCTCCAGCCTTAGTCTGCTCAGACTGCTAAAACAAAACACCAGAGACTGAGTGGCTTAAACAACATAAATTTATTTCTCACACGTCTGAGGCTGAGAGGTCCACGATCAAGGTGTCAGCGAGGATGTTTCGTTCTGAGGCCTCTTCTTTTGGCTTTATAGGCTGCTTTTTTACCGTCTCCTCACTATGGCAGGAAGAGAGGAAGCAAGGTCTCTAATGTTTCTTCTCTTCTTAGAAGAACACCAATCCTATCGGATTAGGGCCCCACCCTTATCATCTCGTTTAATCCTATTTACCTCCATAGAGACCCTGTCTCCAAGTAGGATCCCTTGGGAAGTTGGGGCTTCAACCTATGAATTTTGATGTGTGTTGGGTAGGGTGGGTGCACAAACATAAAGTCCATAACATCTTTCTCGTAGCTAGGTACTATTTATGGTTTGTAGACAAATAGATGATAGATACTCCTAGTTGCAAGTATGATCTATTATGTACAATCCACAATGGGAAGCCTCTGCTGTACATTTGCTGTGGATACTGATCTAACGGGTGTTGCTGGGACCCAGATATACCTAGCCAAAATCAATCACTTCTGATTTGGTAATTCTTAAGATTGATCTTACAGAGCTACTTGTGTTGTCCACTAAATCTGCCTTTTTACTCGCATAACACAATTGACAATGACTGAATGTGCTTATTAGGCTCAGCTTGAAAAGGAATTTCATGAGGAGAAGGGTGTCAGGCACAAGAATGCACTAGGGAGGGAATTTATGGAACCTGATTTATTTTAAAATTAGATTAGATGATTATCTGCCTAGGTTGCTGTAGGTGTGGCTTTGCCTTAGGTGGAGGATAGCCCAGATTTCCTTTCAAGTTTCTTCTTGGCCCCAGCATTCTCTGACTGGAATTTTCAAATTTATATTTTCAGGATTGTTTGAAATTCTTCTCTAGCTCCTACAAATACAGTCTATTGGAAATAAGACAGATCCAGGAAAGCGTATCTACATAATGTTGTAAGAGAAGATGTAGCCGAACAGAACCTTTGGATAATTAATGAAAATGTTTGTCTTATTATATACTTGATAATCCTCAGATACATAAAAAGTCATCAGTGATCGTTTTTACTTTCCCAAAGAAACCATGGCAACATGGTTGCTATTTTGTTCCTAAATGCTCTTAGGTGCATAGACAGTAGGGGTTCCTTTGGTCTCTCTATTTTTGATAGTATTTACACCTCTTTCGTCACTTTCTTTATTCCGACAATATTATTTATTGGGTGTATACATTGAATTTTAAAAAGAAAAAATGGCCTAAGTATAGAAACAGCTTTTCCTGGATGAAAGGGTGGTTGTTGACAGGATGGGCAGAACAGGCAGGGGTGTGTAATGGATCACCTTTTCTAGAAGCAGAGAGGGAGGAAAAGAGCATTTGATTGTTTGCAATGTAACATATATCTAGTATTAGTGGGAATATCTACTTGCTTCTCTTTTTTGGTCAGTTTTAAGTGGGCACTTCTCATTTCTATAATGTTTTCTGGGAGGATTTGTTCCCACAGGCCGGAAGTCTGGGCTAGAGGCAAGACGTTTGGAGTTTGTCTCCTTTCTTCCTCTGTACGTTAACATAAATCAAAACAAAACTCTAATCCCTTTATTATATTTGACAACCATGGAGTATTGTTCTACCCTATGTCAGCAAAATCACTCCTTCTCACTTGAACTAAGAGTTTTTTTTTTTGGATTGCCTTTTACCCTCCAGCATGTTTTGGGGAGTATAGACACGACACAGGAGCTATAATAGTTTCAGGGGGTGGGGGGAATGAGGAACGACCAGCCCTGAGCGTAAACCCTGGTATTTGGGTTCTTGATTATACCTTTACTTCCCTCCCTTTTATGCAACAGGCATATGTCTGGGGCTCCCATTCCCTCTTGCTGCTCCTAAGCCCTTCCGTCATGAATGTGGTAGCATAGGTCCATAATTGTTCTTCGCAATGAATACGTAACACAAATTCTTTGGGTGATTTGAGCTGTGAGTATGAGAAATCTGGGTAGCAAACCTGTGTGTGGTCACTTATATCCCTTTGTGCTCACCAGTGTTGAATTCCACGTGTGTTAGGGGTTGAGCCGGGCGATCAGGGAGGCTGCACCCCCTTTTCTTGGCATTTTGGGATGAGTTTATGTTTCTGTATTTTAAACACATAAACAAATACAGGTATAGAAAATGACTCAAAAATAAAGGCACGTGCCTTATTTTGTCAGAGCAATGAGGGAGAATGCGGACACTGGGAATTCTGGAAGTTTTTCTTCACGGGGAAGGACCAATGGCAACCATTTCTTCATGAACATTCCTGAGAGTTCGCAGCTTCTGTGAAACCAACCCCCCCCCCCCCACCCCGTGCCTTCAAGATGCTGTTGGAACGTGCACCTTTGAATAATACATTAAAGAAAAACAAAACACCTTGTTTTAACAGTAGTTTATTTAGAGGCTGTACAAATGACAAAATCATGTTCTAGGTTAAAACAAAAAGCCACAACAACCCGCCCTCTCAGTCCTTTTCTTTTGGGGGAAGCGGGCCAGATGTTTAAACAATATCGCGGGCCTTGTGCACGCCGCCGCACTCGGAGACCTTGGGAAAGAAATCATGTCTGCACCCCTAGTGGGTCACAGTTTAGACCCCTGACCTAGAAACCGTTTAAACAGATGTTTAGTTCAAGGGATTTATGTCGACATGGAACCTTTTTTTTTCCCTTTGCAAATGGCTGCCTTTAAAATTGGAACTTTTGACTAGAAGGACCAGAGAAGCAACTACATGTCACAACTTTCTAGTTTTCAAGTAGAAACTGTTCTGGTGCAACAGGAAGGAACCAAACAAAGAAACAAACAACCGCCCCATCAGCCCCTGCTGTCCCTGGGGAGGAACTTGGTTGCCCCCCCTCAGGTCCGTGTATGGTGAGTGCAGACTTTTCAGTAGTAAGTGTTCACTAACCTCACAGAAGCCCTAGAGACTATGAACCGGCGTCAGTTGCGGCCCCCCTTCCCTTCTCCTTTCCAGCCTGCAAACCTCATTCTGCCCCTTCTCCCAGAAATGATTCCTCTCAACCTCGATCCTGGCGTGCGGGCTTCACTCGAGAGCTTGGGTCAGTCACGGCTGAAGCCTTGCATCATAGCTGCCTTTATGAAAGTGTTTATTTCATATCTGAAATGTTTTCATGTGCATTCGCTCTGCTTTGACTTGCAGAAGGAGAAAGAAAGTAGTTTTACTGGAGGCAAAACAGCCACCTGTGAAAACTAATTGCGTAGGTAGACGTTTGATGGTATCTCTGGGAGGGATCCAGCAGGAAGAAAGTAAATGTTCTAAATCTACAAGGAAATCACCTGTGTGCCAAGCTGACCCTCTTCAGCAAAGCCAGGATTGAAATATCCCATCAAATCGGTGGCCTGGGTTTAGGAGGCGGGGTGGGGAAGGCAGCAACAGTGAGGAGCCCCGTGTAAGAAGCTGCAGTGGATCTGGGTGAACCGTATAGGTGCGTGGAAATGACAAATGTGATCATTTCAACCAAACCTCCTCATTAAAGGCCAACATGTGATGTGAATGGTCCATAGTTGCTTTCAAACAAGTTTGGGATGTAGCTGCTTTTGAGGTCCCTTTTTCTCCCCCTTATCAGGTTTTCCTTTTCAGTCTCAAATTCTGCAGTCTTGACTCTTTTTTTTTTTTTTTTTTTGGTTTCCTTTCCTTGATCGCACCAGTCTGGTATATCCAAGTGTTTCTTGCCATTTTAAAAGGCCAAGATGTCCTGTGGTAGAAAGGCAAGAATCACTGATGCAGGCTACCTTTTGTCACCATCTGTGTAGCTCCCTGAACTCGTCCACAAGTTCAGAAAGAGCAGGTTGACTGGGTAAGCATGTTGCCTCTGTCTGAACCTGATGCAGAAGGCAGATCTGTGAGTGGTCTTCCAGATGGCAGGATCTGATGTGTCCTGCAGAACTCTACATTTTTCTGGTCACTCTGTAGAAACCAGTTGTAGTCTCAGTACTAGATGTGCTTGACTAATACACCTACACCTTGCCTTAGTTGTACAGCCAAAGGTTTAACAGCATGTATGTGCATGCAGGCGACTTTCCTTATTGGCTGTTTTCCATGACTGTCTTCAAAATTCTAGAGAGGAGGGGAAAGTTCCTGATATTTGAAGTACCATGAGATTTTTAGGGAGATTTGGGGAAAAGTTAGATGATCCTTTCAGGAACTCAGTAAAAATAAATCTTTAGAAAGTGACAAAGGGGTTTTACAAAAGCTCCATAAACTAAAGAGCAGGAATTAAAAGGACACTTACATGACTTTAAAAGGAAGCATTTGGGGGGAAAACTTTGGACAATTTTTACTTTTTTTTTTAATAGAGCATACAAGCAGGGAGGGGCAGAGGGAGAGGAAGCTAGAGAATCTTAAGCAGGTTCCACGGCCAGTCCTGAGCCAGACACAGGGCTTGATCTCACAACCCGAGATCATGACTCGAGCCAAAAACCAAAAGTCGGATGCTTAACCAGCTGAGCCACCTAGGCACCCCTGGACATATTTCTTAATGTTCAGGGTGATCTGAAGCCAGTGCTCAGATGGGCTGTGGTGTATCATACAAGGCTGAACCACCCCAAAGAGCTGTGCATTAGGATACCAGAGGGTTCTCTTGGAGGTACCATTGCATTAGAGGTTTTCACCATCTGGAAGATAACTAGATCCCTATCTCTGACTTCCGTGGGGCCTCACTTATCTCAATGTACTTTGGCTCCTCCCTCCTTCCCTTTTCTTTTTATGGCAGTATCTTATAGGTTCTCTCAGAATGCAGTGGTTCTACCCTGCACCTGTTAAGGAGAGCACTCCTTCCAGAGCTTCCTATTTCAAACTGCCAGCAGAGACTGCTCTTAAGAAGCTAAGCTCAAACCATTGTGGATCTATCACAATGCTCTGTTGGAGGTTGTCTACTTCTCACATTCAACCCCCATCCACTAAAATATTTGATTTTCATCAATACCATTCAGACTGAAGACCTTTCCAACTACTGTTGGCACTAATGTCACAGTGTCCCTGAGCCGTTCTTACCAGAGCCTAAGCTGATGGGTCCCCACTTGTGTGAGAAATTTCTAATCCATCGTACATAAAATAGAACTTGGCTCAAGTGCCACCCACAGTCACTTCCTATGTATTTCCAAGATGCATAGGCACTTAGGCCATATGTATATGTGTATATATATATATATAATATATATATATATTATATATATATGTATGTTGGCCTTTGACATGTATGAGACATTTATCCAAGGATGATCGTGAGTTTCTAAACTTACAGGTAACCTTTTGGAATATAATTTCCTCCCCAGGTATTTGTATTTGGGCAAGAACCACCGCATACAAAGACTTCTTAACATTCTCTTTGCTTATGTCACCAGCATAGGCAATTGGCTTTTCTTCCAGTAACCTTTTATTTTTTAAACAAAGAAACAATGTTATCACTTCATAAACTTTATAACAATGAATAAAGAGAGAGAACAACAAATTCACTGTGAGATGCAGCTGTTGAATAGATGGCCAGGTTAATGAAATACCAAAGTGGTTCTCTCCAGCCTTGCATTCCTGTGACTTAGATTTGTTCTTAGCAAAACTACAAATCTGATTATAGAACTCTCCCTCCACCTTTATAGAACATATTATTATTTCATGGACCCTAGAAAATGGTTTAGGGAAATGCCTGTGTTCCATATGAACCCAAATGAAGGCAGATGCTCAGAAGAAGGTACAGTCGGAAGAGCCATCCACAAGTAACTGTGGTTAGTCCTGGGGCTCAGTGTCAAGCTGAGCAAGTGCGTGTTTGTGTGAATGTATATGTGTACAGATGCATTTATGTCTATTATCTTTGTAATATTTCCACATGACCTGCTTTATTTATTTATTTTTTTAAAAATTTTTTTTAAATTTTTATTTATTTATGATAGTCACAGAGAGAGAGAGAGAGGCAGAGACACAGGCAGAGGGAGAAGCAGGCTCCATGCACCGGGAGCCCGACGTGGGATTCGATCCCGGGTCTCCAGGACCATGCCCTGGGC
The DNA here is from genome assembly GCF_003254725.2 of Canis lupus dingo. Lineage (NCBI taxonomy): Eukaryota > Metazoa > Chordata > Mammalia > Carnivora > Canidae > Canis > Canis lupus. The sequence goes on along the minus strand of NC_064253.1, from coordinate 34,165,233 downwards.
CAAAGGCAGGCACCAAACCACTGCGCCACCCAGGGATCCCCATGACCTGCTTTAAAATGGAATAGTATCCATACTAACCTGACTTATGAAGCCATCATGCAAACTTTTTTGAAAAAGTATTTTGGAAATGATGGTGTAATAGAAAAGTTAAAAATAGAAAAGATAAACAATATCTGGTAGCACTCTTTCTCAAAGTAGTTTCCTAGTTCATCCTGAACGTCCAGTAAAATCTCATTTGGAATGGTTTCCATCATAAGGTATCCATGGGGAAATAAAACATACATTGCTGGTAGCATCAGCAGGAAGAGAATTCACAGGGCAAATGGCAGTGAAACCTCATCAGTCTTCATCCAAGATGTATGGGCTAATTTTATGCCACCTCCTTGTCCCATGGCAGAAGAGAGACCTGGCTTGGAGAGCAGATCTGGAAAGGCAGTGCAGGGCCACGTGCCCCAGATGTGTAGAAATGTTCTTAGATGCATAGACAACATCCTGTTCTCACCCACCAGCAAAACTCTTTGACTGGAAGGGCTGAATTATTCAGCATAATCCTGAAAGCATTGTTCCCTTACTAATAAGCATCCAAGGTTAAACAGCCTGTTGGCTAAATTGCATGTTGGAATCAATTGCCCTGCTAGATCAGAGCATTTATAAAAGTAGTAGATCTGAATGGAAATTCTCAGTAATGATAAGCAGTACCTTTGCTTCCATTGAATTTATATTCTAAAATGAGTCATCAAAGAGGTTCTTTTACAGCTTACTACGTCCATAAAAGAACACTCAAGATGCTTGACAATAACAACGAGCTACTGACACTAAAAACATAAATGGGGGGAAGAAAGCCCACGCTGTTCAGACAGTTTAGTAAATCACATTATTTAAACAGAACCTAATTATGGGAGATACTGATAAAATGTTCTTTAAAAAAAAAAAAAAAAACAAAACACCAAACTTGTCCCTTTTAAAAATCTTATCTTTCTTTAGCACTGCAACAAATAATTCTTCCCATGTGTATTAATAAATTCAAAGACAAAGATACCATAGAAAGTGTGCTTGTAGTCCTCATCTCTGGAGTTGTCTCTTTATTACTCAAAGGTTTTTGAGGCTTTATTTGTTCATTCGGCATCAAACGAGGATTGAGGAGGCTGTTTTTTGCTGGCGCTGGGGAATTCATGGCTTGAGTCTCACCGAATTTTGTAGCTGTATAGTAGCTGGAACAAGGCATGGCAGTCCCCAGTGTTCCCCCTTTCTGGGACTGTATTCAGTTAAATATGCAGTATTACCTCATTTCATATTCACAATAACCTCGCTTTTATCCCTGTTTTACTGGTGAGGAAACCGGGGCTGTGTGTTGAACTGACTTGCCCAAGGCCAGTCAAATCATCGGTGTACAAGTCAGGTTTAGAACCAGGGCCATCTGGCTTTGGAGCCCTTACTGCTAAACCATGAGGCACCACTACCTAATCTTTAGAAGTGTCTGATTCCTTGTCACTAGTTAAATTGGGCCCTTCCTCGAGATGCACCAGCTGCTAGGCCACGGAAAGGCAGCTTGACCTTGCAGCTCTGTTCATTTCTGATGTGAGAACTGAGATAGTGGCAAAACCAGGTCAAATCAAGCCATGGAGGCTTAGCTCCTGGTGCTGTTTGGAGGGTATGGGGGTCGGGAAAGCCAACAGCCTGAGCATGCTGAGCTATCTCCGCAGGGTTTGCAGTGGGCCTCTGGTGCAGTGCTGGAGGGAATCACCCCCCACCCAGGTCCCTCTCACCCTTCTCACCCAATTCGTCTTGTCACCTTGGGTCCAATTTCACGAGCTCATGGTGATTAAGTAACCACAGTTCTCATGGTTTTGCAACTGGCCGCCAAACAGGCTAGAGTTTCTAAAATATTTTAATGGTATGAATATTCTCTTTCTTTTTGGAAGTTAGAGGACTGGAGGCAGGAATAGAAATATTATATTTCATGGCCCTTCCTTTCTTTCTCTTTCTCTGTATCTTTCTCTTAGTTTTTCCCTTTTTCCTGATTTTTCTTCTATCACATTCTTTTTATATCAGTGTGTGGACTAAACGGAAGAATTCTTCCTTTCTTTCTTTCTTTCTTTCTTTCTTTCTTTCTTTCTTTCTTTCTTCTTCCTTCCTTCCTTCCTTCCTTCCTTCCTTCCTTCCTTCCTTCCTTCCTTCCTTCTTTCTTTCTTTCTTTCTTTCTTTCTTTCTTTCTTTCTTTCTTTCTTTTTAAGGAGGAGACCTTGTTCAGTTAAAATTTTTAAGGCCAATTTATTTCTAAAATACAGAATGGGCATATAGTTAATAAACTTTTTTCTTGGTCACATTTTCCCCTCTGTGACTGCATTTGGATTTGAGGTGAAAAATGAAAGTTGAGTAATTAAGGCAAAAAAATCAGTAAGACTTTATTATCTTTAATTCAACCTCTTGAGTTCTATGGATACTTTTATTGGTTTGAGGACTCTGGAAAAAGTAGGTCAAGATGAACATTTCCAGTAAAAAAGAAGCTGCATAGAATGTTTCGTTTTACCCTCACAACAGCCAGCCGTACGGTGGAAGACACCATTATTGGCCTCATTTTACGCCTGAGGGAGAAGTGAAGGGACTTTCCAACATTACACAGCCAATTGGTGGTGAATTTAGAAGAGATGCATTGATTCCAGAATATGTATGCTTCTTCACTACTTCTGTATTATCCTAACTGGGGGAGAGGGGAGTAAAATGCCTCTGGAACCTGGAGCTAACTGGAATAGGATACAGTTGAACTAGAAGTTTTGGAAAAGCATCCAGGCCATCACTTGATCATTTCTCATACATGGCATCCTTATTGTCAGTTAGATGCTCTACAAAATGCATTGAGACTCATCAAAGAGCTGGATTGTTTATAGGAAATTTTTAATGACCTTGTGAACTTCTATACACACCAGCTGTTTCATCAATAAAACTGAATCAAAATTTTTTATCTTTTTAAAGAATATCAGGAGGGTTAATCTGTTACTACCTATAAAATACTTTATGTAAGTTGAAGGACAATGTCCGCATTAGTTGTGTTAGAACTGATTGTTACCACACATACTGGGCCATTGGTATACTCTGCGCTCTTATATCATGTTTGGTTGCTATGAAGGTTATCATCCCCCTGAGTCTTTGACTGTATACCCATTTATTTGTGAATAATGAAGCAAAATCAATTGCTGAAAGTCATTGATAAATTTACAGTTGAGATTTAGTCCCCGTGTGTTTTTTTACACTGAAGATATGCCATTAAAGTGTTAGAAGCAGAGCGTTCAACAAATTCAGCAAGATTCCCTTGCTGTTGCAGAACAAAAAGTACCCAAGAGTTGACTCTTGATGGTTCAGCCAAGTTTATTTCATTTTGGAATTTGGAAGCAGGGTTGGTACTTTCATATGCTAATGTGTTGAAGCTTATAGCTTAAATGTTTTTGTCTGAAGTTCACTGAAGAGGGATAAAAGATCATTGTTATCACTTAGCTCTCTAGCCCCTGACTGTTAACACACATGTACACATGCACACACTTTTATACCGTGCACTCCCACCCCAAACCAAGCAGCATAAAACAAAACAAACCTTATTCCAGTGGAGAGGCAAATGATTCTATTCTTGGTAAGATTAATAAACATGTGATATTTCAATTATTTATCTCTGATACCTGTGTGTTATTATAAACAACACTGACATTATAGCAGATGAGATTTGGATCAGTGGAAGGCCTTTGAGCAGCTATTAGAGAACCAATGCACTGGAGTACTGTAAAATAAATTAGCCTCATCAGTTCGCTCCAAATCAGCAAACAATTATTGAGTGCAAGTCCCTGAAGACGCATGTCTCCATGCTTATATGCTTATGTTTGGTGGAGGAGATCAGATCAGTAAGTAATGCAAGGCTATGTCAGGTCAGTCTCTAAGATAAGTATAAATAAATATGGAGCTGTTGAGATGCAGTGGGCTGGCTCACATCTGGCTATGGGGGAGGAACAAGCTTCTTTGGAGACGTGGTATTTTTGATTGACCTCAAGAGATGGGTTTTGAAAGTGTGGGGGAGGTTTTCAACCAGGGGAACAGCATGGCCAAAAGTGAAAGGGCTGAAAACTGCATGACAAGTTATGCAGTGTGGCTGGAATACTCAACTCATGGGTGGGAGGTAGGCACGGGCAGCGGGGGGCCATATGGGGAAAACAGATTGAGACTATCTCATGGATAGCCTTGAATGTTGGATTGAGAGATTTGTACTTATTGTACTAATTCCTAGAGGATATCTAGAGGCAGCTCCCAGGATATTACTAATTCTCCAGAATTTCAGACAACTTGACCTAACACATTTTATTTGTATAGTATTTCTTTGCAGTCAAAAGGATCTAAATCTCCCTGGCTTTTTTATTTCTGGGATTTTTTTTTTGTGTGTGTGTGTGGGGGTATTGTATTCATCAGAGAAAACCACACACCCACAGGCTGTGCTCTTTCTGTACATTTCCACCCTTCCTTGAGACAATCATCTTGTGAACTGTCAAATTATCCAGCTATAATCTAATTGGTGGTGACTGCTTAGTCCCTTAGCACCAAAGAACTTGTATCTAGCAAGCTTCTTTCTTTCAAACATTTGTTAGTTCATTAAAGATGTTATGTTAGAGGTAAGATATGATGCATCTGAGAAGGGAATAAAAGACCAGGACAAAAGACAAGTTGAATAGTCAAAGATGAGCAATACGCATCAGGGAAAGCTAACTATAGCACCTGATTTTGATTGAATAACTGATGATAGCATTGGCTTTGAAGTTGTTGCCAATCTGCTTAAACTTTCTTCATGGGTGGAATGAATGAAAATTATGAAGCATTGATGTAAAAATAATTTTTTTGTCTGCTTCCTTTCCTTCTTAAGAACCTTCCTTCCTTCCTCTTCCTGTTTCCCTTCTGTCCATCTGTCCACCCATCCCTCCCTTCTCCCTGCCTCCTTCTCCAGTCTTTTCTTATTGCACAATTTCCTTGAGTTACTGACTTCTGTATGTAGAAGTTTATCTGAACTTAATACAGATGATTGTCAAAGGGCAAACTTTTGCTCCAAATAGATGGAAAGGTCATTTTCCCCCTTCAAGAAGGCTGTGGCAGAGAGGGACATCAGTAAACCGTAAGACACATTGTTCTCATAATCTTGTTCTCAGTCATTTTGCTTAGAGGTTTCCCCCAAGGTTCTATTCAGTGAGACTGTACCCAGGAGTGAATAATAGAGAATTCATTCACTCCTTCATTCATCAAGTATATACTGCGTCTTATGCTGATAGAACAGTTAATGGAATTATTATATTTCTTTATGTTTCACATGTTATAGCAGGCCATTTCTGTTTTCTTTTAAAAAATGTAAATGCTTAAAAATCATGATACTACTTACATTACTTCATGTTCTGTCTCAGCAGTTAAAATTTTACTACTTTATTTACTAACAAAACAAGGAAAACATTAAAAAAACTATAAATACCATGATGTATTAATACAGATATACAGATATATATTAATACAGATATATACAGATATGCCATCTGTATATAATGCTTTTAAATCTAAAAATATTGTCAGGTTTTAATCTCTTCAAATTTTTTAATAATGTTTTCATGAATTTTGAGTTTTTATAATGAATTTATCCTAAGGAGGTTTCATAATGCCCAAAGAAAATAAAAATAAAGAAGAAAATTAGAAATATTTCAAAGTACTTAGAACATTGGGAAATATGTTATAGACTTTGCATGTGGAGTCCACTGGCTACCCCAACCCTTTTGCTGTTCCTTACACTTCTGTTTCCTCCTCGAGGAAGATGGTTAAAAACTGGATCTTATTTGTAATTGTTTTGTGTTTTGGGGAGCAAAATGGTTTCTCCCGCTGAGAGATAAAGGTAACCACAGTATTAAAAACTGGCTGCCTCTTAAATGCATGTACCCTTGCAAATCCTGTAGCAACGGAAAAATCTCCTGATAGACGTAGAAATTAATTAATGTCTTGCTATGGTGCAAAGAATGTGGGCACATGTGGATAAAGCTGACTAAATCCCACAGAATTTGTGCAACTAGCCTGTTAGCCCTCAAATAGTGTAATATAAGTGAAAGTCAAGGCCCATTTTCTGTTGTTTTCCTACCTGGCTGGTTATTTATGAAAGTTGGGCCTGTTTGTTTTGTGCTCTTGAGTGTACCTCATCCCCTGAGCCACAGTAATTCCTGGTCATGGAGTGAACAAGAGAATGCGGGACTCTGTGCAGGATTTGGGTCACTGGAACTGACCAGTTGGGATTAGCTGGCCTCGTAGAGGAAGCTTGGGAGGCCCCTGGGTCTGGGTGAGAAGAAGCAGCACCTCAATTGTGTATATGACCTCGAGCAGCGAAGTGCGGGGCTTGCTCACTGATACCATTCGCAGTAACCTGAATGACTGGTTATTCTGGTCAGGAGAAAATAGCACTGACATCATGTGATTCTGGCAAAGTAAACCACATTGGAACTTGGCCTTTGAATACCCAAGGGGCTGGCAGCAATCTCAGGGGTTGGCTGGGAGCCCCATTGAGTTCACTAGTAATCAGTTGACTGCTGAGCTGGACAAGCTGCCCTAGTTTTTCTGACAAGCTCTGTCTAAAAGAATGATGGGCAGTCTGCCATTAGGATTTTTTAGCAGAGTTGCTAAAGATTAACTCTTTAGCTGCTGTACCTATTATTGTGTCCTTCGTTATGTGTTGGTATGCAATTAGATAAAACTTGGGAGGGAAGGGTCCAATTTCTCACTTATTGCACACAGAACTCCTCTTTGGCACAAGAAACACCCATAAGCAAAGATGAACACTGTAAAGCCCTTTATATGTATGTTTCAAAGGGATGCCAGTGGGTGAATTTTTCTTGAAATTTTTACTTTTGTTTTAGACAAAATGCTATGATTTTTAATTAGGCAATAGGTCAGATGTTGCATCCCAACCCTCCCTTGGGAATAGATACTACCTTAGGGAAACCTTTGAAAAACTATGACTATTTAATATTTATTTATTATGATAGATGTCTCCATGCATATTCTTTACAATAAAACTTGATAATTCAGAGTATTCTCCAAGAAAGGAGGTTTTTGCAGTCAGTGTGTCATAGCCCAGAGAAACCAATTCTTTTGGATAAACCTGATTTCTCAATGTACTTACTTGCTTATCTTTTACTAGAAAAGGTGATGCCTTAGTAACTTTTGTTCCTCCTCTCACATAGTTAAAATACAATTGGTATCTTGTATCGGATTGATCAAAACCAGATTGATCAAAAAACTCTATATGCTGTACTCCCAGTGATGGATTTGTCAAGTTTAGTCTTGCTTTATCCTGGAATTCTTCCTAAGGCACAGTGCCTTTTCTGTTGGTAGCTATGGCCATCTCGATTGGATACCAAAGTTCTGGGCCAGGCTTCAGGACTCTTGCATCCAGCCAGATGGAGGCTGCAAGTGGGCCACTGTGGCCGTGCAGACCCAGTGATGTCTTGTGAATCTTCGTCCACATTTGAGAGTTTTAATGGCAAAAGCTAAAGTTCTGGACTTCTTTCTTCCTATTGAGTTGCAGCTTGAATTCTGAGTCTTCTTTGTTCTTTTTTTCCAAAATCCATATTTGAGGAATGGTACAGTTTCTGTCTTCTGTTTGAGAGGTTTGTGACATTAACAACCTGAAGACATGATTGTCCCTTGGAGAATTTGTATAAAGGGAACAGAAAGATGACACAGGCACAGATAATTTTTAACAGACTCTCCCAGTTCTGCACACCTCTTGTCTCCCTTCCCCCCAGCACCATAATGCTTGACAGGCTGTAGTCTCAAAAGGACCCTCCTCCATGGCAGAGCTAGGTGTCCAGAGTGACAGCCTTTCAGGTGCATAGTTAAATGAAAAATTCAACGAGTTTTTAATTTGGCTTGTCACCGTAACACCTATTGGGAGAAGATGAAAGTGTCTTCAGGGGTTTAAATAAGAATTTATAAATAGGTGGAACTTTTGCATGTTTATTGCTATTGGGTATGATTTTGGGGAGGAACCAGTGCAAATATCACAGGACTTTGGCATTCTTGATGATAGTCCTGCTTGGTTCAGGTATCCGTCTCTCTGTCCCCTTTGTGTGAGGACAGTGTCACCAGTGTTAGTAGGCCCCCACTTATCCTAAGGGCTTCGGTAAAAGAGTGGGGTAGAAGTCGAGGAGCCACCTTCTCTCTTCCTCCCTTCTCACTTTTCCTTAGTGCCTCTAGTCTCTTCCCTCCTCATGGCTCCCTTCACTCTCTTCCTTTTTCCTTCTCCTTCCCTCCCTTATTTATTTATTTTAAAGATTTTATTTATTTGAGAGAGAGGAAAAATTGGGGGGAGGGATAAAGGGAGAGGGAGGGAGAAGCAGGTTCCCTCTGAGCAGAGAACTTAACATGGGTCTAGATCCCAGGACCCTGGGATCATGACCTCGGCCAAAGGTAGACGTTTACCTGAGACACCCAGGTGGCCAACTCCCTTTTTTTTTATTTTTTAAAAACTACTTACTGAGCATCTCCTCTCACCCAGCAATGCACAATGATGTGCAAAAGCAGTGCTCATTCTGCACTTAGGGAATTTATAATCTTTTTTTTTTAAAGATTTTATTTATTTATTCATGAGAGACACAGAGAGAGAGAGAGAGAGAGAGAGGCAGAGACATAGGCAGAGGGAGAAGCAGGCTCCATCCAGGGAGCCCGACGTGGGACTCGATCCTATGACTCCAGAATCACACCCTGGACCAAAGGCAGGCACTAAACTGCCAAGCCACCCAGGGATCCCCAGGGAATTTATAATCTAGAGGGATACCAAAGTGTCTCAAATTGAATGATCACAAAAATAAATGCAGAATGAATGATCATGGTGAATAGCTTGATGAAAAGGCAGATGATGCTATTAGGACATAAAGCAAGAGGATCTTAGTATATACATGTGAAATATCTAGGTAATGGCATTTTTTGGTATTAAGAAAAGCAGGAAGTTAGACCTGAGGTTGACTCTCAGCTCTGCAACTTAGCATTTATTTATTTATTTTAAAGATTTTATTTATTTATTCTGAGAGACACAGAGAGAGAGAGAGAGAGGCAGAGACACAGGCAGAGGAAGAAGCAGGCTCCATGAAGGGAGCCCAATGCGGGACTCGATCCCGGAACCCCGGGATCATGCCCTGAGCCAAAGGCAGATGCTCAACCGCTGAGCCAACCAGGTGTCCCTGCAACTTAGTATTTAAACTTGAGCAATAGACTTAGGTTCTTTGAGCCTTAATTTCTTTATTGGTTAAATGAGGATAATAATACTTACTCCCCAGGGTTTATATGTGATTGGAAATACTAAATTTGAAATATTTAGTTGACACAGTAAGAATTTAACAAAGTTCTGTCTTACTATTATTAATGCTATAATTCAGTGTGCTAAATTAGAGATATCCTATTGGTTTTTCCTCTATCATATTAAAATGCCACTGACACCCTAGTTTTGTGCATACCGATCATTTCCATAACTAGTCTACTAAAATGTCATAAGTGATGCAGCGTCTCAAGCAGCGTCGACAATACTGTGGACACCCAGTAGCATTTAATCCACTAGTTTAACTCACATTGTTGAGGTGTGTAATAACCCATTGACATTTCCTGACAAACGCTGCCTAGAGCTTTGTCTGTCCTTCCTAACTTTTCTTTCTGTTTACTTTTAGGGGTCCTTTTGGTCACTGAAAGGTGTCAAATTCTTGCTGGCATTCGGGTTGTATATTAATTGCAGGTGTCAGAAACTGAAGTCATGCAGACCGCAGCGAGAGGGGAAAGTTATTGGCCGATGTAATTGAAAAGTCCAGTTCATCCTCAGCTGTAACTTGACTCTAGGGCTCTGATGATGTGCTCAGGAATGGCTCTTGGACTCCCCTCCTATGCCCTGGCCTTTGTTTCTTACCTTCCTTTTCCTTCTCTGGCAGGCCCTCCCTTCACCGAGGTGAGCTCCAGGCTTACATTCTGTCAGCTGAGCAGCTCTGGTGAGGAAGGAACAAAAAACTTCCAGGTTTGGCTCTCACAGGGCCAGCCCCAGGCCAGTCACTGAATTGGTGCAGGCTTTCTGGAGGCAGGGCCTGAGTCCCCTGCCTACTCTTGTGGCTAGGGAATAAGGGCGAGACCCCCAAACTTATGGTCCCAGAAAGTGGGGATGAGTGGCTTCCGAGAAAAAAAAATTAACATGTTATTACTATAAGGAAGTAGTAAATGTGCAGATGGCATTCAAATCAAACACACAGCTAGGCAGAAATCCACTGTAGATATGAAATTAAAACTACCCCTGTTCCTGCTTTTAGTCTAGGCAGGAGTAAAATTGATGAGCTAACATTGAGGGACAGTACCTGCTAACTGTGGATTCTTGACTGCATGCCAGGCAGTGGCCTGTGTACTTTGGTTTATTATTTCTGATATACACGATAACCCCATAAGGTAAGTACTAAAATTCTCCTTTAACGGAATAGCAAAGTGACATCCAGTGAAATTTTATAACTTGTATGAAGCTACCTAGCTAGTCAGTGGTGGAAGCAGCCTTTCGCCCACAGGGTCCCTATCCTGAAGCCCATGCTTTGGAGGCATTATCTGCTTGATCATCATGTTGCCCTGCAGTGGTGCCTCAGCAGTGTCAGATAGCTCTCCAAGCCTGAGGCAGTGCAGAGATGTGCCACTTAGGCTGGATGACTGGTGCACTTTCCTGTGGGAAGCAGAGGAGACTTCTTTTCCAGGATAGGGTTTGGAAAGCCAGTATGTTAGAGGTCCTGTTCCAGGTATGGTCACACTGACTCTCCCTGGGTTATTGGGTGACTCATGGAAAGCCTCAGCCCTTAGTTTTTATCTGTCTGTAAACTGGTGATGATAATGTTACAGTGTTGGGAGATAATTAATCTCCCTCTGTTTGAAAAGTTGGATATACTGAGCATCACACCAGAGGTTGTTTTTTTTTTTTTTTAAGATTTTATTTATTTATTCATGAGAGACAGAGAAAGAGAGAGAGAGAGAGAGAGAGAGAGAGAGGGAGAGAGAGGCAGAGACACAGGCAGAGGGAGAAGCAGGCTCCATGCAGTAGCCCGATGTGGGACTCGATCCTGGACCCCCAGGATCATGCCCTGAATCAAAGGCAGATGCTCAACCGCTGAGTCACCCAGGCATCCCCATACCAGAGGTTTTAAAAGTCAGTCTCATGGCTTCACTGTGGACTGCCCAAGCTCCATGGACTAGGGCATGTGTCTTAGCTCCTGCCACCGTAACTAAATATCAGAGACCGTAAACAACAAACATTTATTTTCTCACAGCTGGATGTCTGAGATTGGGGTGTCAGTGTGGTCATGTTCTGGTGAGAGCTCTCTGTCCTTCAGACAGCTGCCTTCTCTCTGTGTTCTCCTGTGTCCAAGAAGAGAGCAAGAGCTAGCTCTTTGGAGTCTCTTCTTACAGGAACACTAATCCTATCATATCGTGGCCCCATCTTACGACCTTGTGTAACCGCACATAGCTCCATAAAGGCCTGGTCTCCAAATACAGCCACATTGTAGGAGTACATCTATAACATGATTTGGGGGAAGCACAGTTCAGTCCACGGCAGTAGGATATTCGTGGTTTTGTGAGGACCACACATCTACATTGCTGTTTGACTCTAGCCCTTCAGGTCTGGCAATGGCACCAAATAAGGGGGCTTGTTGGAGAGTATTTTCTAATACTTAACTCCTTTTGGGGAAAGTAATTTTAATTACCACAGTTCCCAGTTAGAGCAACAAATTTTAGAAGATGATATGACAAACATGGGCATTCACTTGACAAATTCAGATGTGGAATGTGTGGAAATAAAAGTGTTATCAGAGGGTCTGAAAGCTCAGAGGAAAAAACTAATCAAGATTCACTGGGAAGGACTTCAGAAAAGTGAAATTAAATGTTGATATCACAGGATAAATGGAATTTCACAGAGAGTAGGGCAGAGAGGTGGCTGGAGATAGTCCTCCACGAAGGTATACTGAAGACACAGGGGCAATGGAGAATCAGGGGAAGCTGCCTCCCAGGTGATTACATCAGAATTTGGAGTCCCGATAGTGCCTTGTCCATCCAGGGTATTTAGATTTTATTTGAGAGGCAATGGAAAGCCCTTGAAGATCTTATAGAAAAGGAGAAGTACCTTGGTTAGGTCTGGATTTTAGATGGGCAAGCTTTTAAAATATATAGGTTGATTTGGTGGAGAGAGAGCCTAGAGTTGTTGGCTTAGCACATTCTGTCCCTGTTACCTGGAATACCTTTCCGTTTTTTTGCACCTCCCAAACTCCTTTCATCCTCAAAGCACTGTTCTAGAGCAGTGTCCACAGTCAAGTAATTCCTGACCTGTCCAGATGGACTAATCATTCTCTCCTCTGTCCTACTTCTACAATTTATGTGTACCTGTTATGACTTGATTAACATTACAGTATAATTGTGTTTACATATCTTTCCCACTACTTGACATGAAAGACCTTGAGAAAAGGGGTTGTTTTTGTTGTTGTTGTTCTGTCCTGTTTTGCAGTCACAGTGTACAATGCTTAGCATGTTGTAGGTGTTCTGCTTTTACTTGTTGAACACAACCAAGTTGAACTAAGCCCACTGTGAAAGTCAGGAAAGGAGCGAGAACAAAGAAGGGCAATAGAAAGGGGAGGGCACATTATGGGTATAGAGAGGAGGGGTTGGGGATGATTCTGAGATTTCTAACTTGGTCATCTGGAAAAAGGTTAAGAGAGACCAGGAACGTGAAAGAACCATTGGGTTTGGAAGAGAGAGGAGAGGATACAAGTGACAATATTTAGTAGGCAAGTGACAATACAGGTCTGAATTCAGCTTTGCTCTTCCCCAAACCTTTGAATCCAAAGGTGTAATTGCTACTGTAGAGAGAAAAAGTGGGCCAGGAATGTTTCTTTGGGAATGCTGACTTTTAAAGAAATGGTGGAAGAATTGGAATTAATAAAGGAGAATAGAAGTGAGAAATCAGAGGAGCACCTGAAGGTGGTGGCTCAGTGGTTGAGCCTCTGCCTTTGGCTCCGGTCTTGATCCCTGGGACCTGGGATCAGGTCCTGCATTCAGGCTCCCTGCAGGGAGCCTGCTTCTCCCTCTGCCTATGTCTCTGCCTCTCTCTGTCTCTCATGAATAAAGAAATAAAATCTTTTTAAAAAGTGAGAAATTGGAGAGGTAGGAGGAGAATCAGGACAGCTATGTCATAAAATCGAGGAGATGAGAAATTAAACACAAGTTAGGCTTGAGTCTGGCCAGAGTTTATTATAAAAGTACTTTGATAATAACAAGAGCAATAGCAGCAAGGATCAACATAATTGTATTTACTGAGTTCTCAGTACTTGCTGTGTTCCCGGCATTTTGCTAAACGCTTTTCTTACTTACCACATTTAATTTAAACATTAAGCCTGTTGTCCTTGAATGGCCCTGCAAATTCAAACTCCAAGTCATTGTCCCAGGCCAAATAGCTAACAAGAGTTGAAACTGGGTGTGGGTTGTGAACTTTCAGATGCTGCAAAGAGTAGTATTAAGTGATTATTTTGTTTTCTTTTTTGGTGGGGGGAATGTCTATGGAGATGATGGAAATTCAAGTTAACTATAAAACTTGCTATAGCCATCCCTGTAAACTCAGAAGAAATAGAATTCTTTCTCCCCTTCATGGATAAGAGAATGTGGATATCTGTTACATTTCTTTCCAACTTCTCCCATTTAAATCAGCTAATTCAAAATATATTAGTGACTATAGTAAATCTGACAGTGCTAGTACGTGGTATATATTTTAACTTTATTTTCTATTGTAAGCTCATTTAAAAACCATTTTTATCTACCATTTCCTCCACATCCCAACTTTTTATATAATAAAGGGAATTATTTAAATTGAAAAAAAGAAATCTGAATATTCCTAGCAATTATTTTGTTGGGTGCTTCCACATAGAGTTTATGCTTAAGAGATACATACCATAGCAGTTCCTGAAAATATTTGCTCATAATCGCTGCACAGTTATAGATGTGTTTTCATATATAATTCAGGAAAGAAAAATTATTGCATCTGATAGATTAGTATTACCACATAAAAGTACTGATTTGTGTATCCTATTTTAGTGCTTTGCTAAAACACTAAAGAGATGACTGTATAGTAATTTCTAAGAAACCAGACAGTTTAATTCTGCTGCTGGTGTCATTTTGAAGCATTGGAGGGTGTTTGCAGACGTGGCTGTGGCTTCATCTGGCCTTTGTGCAGGAAACCTCAAAGCAGCGAGGACTCTGGCCCAGGCTTCACCTCCACATCTTGTTCCCACCCCACTCACACCCCCTCACCACTTGGGGTTTCCTGGCCTTGAAGTGGGTGAATATTTCCACCTTGTAGGCCATCTGAGATGAGGTTAGATTTCTCAGAAAGAACTCTTGCAAAGAAAATGGCTAAGAGTATCAGAAGACAATAAGATGCCTTGTAAAGAAATAGGTGGACTCAGGTTTGGTCTGCCTTGAACACCCTTTAGGTGTATTTAACCATAGATTAATTTCCTGGCCAGACCTGAAGCCTCATTTATCTCCAGTTTATCTTCCCTCAAAAACACAAACATAAAAACCTGCCCCCTTATTTAGATCTCAGGAGGACTTTGGAATTGGGGAAGAGAAGGAGGGCAGGCCAGCTATGACCGCTGCTTTCTTTCCACCTGGCTATCTCTTTTACTGAGTCACATTTGCTTTGGAATCCTGTGCCAGATTCTTCACTTTCAAAAACGAGATGAGGCAAAGTATGATCTTTTTTGAAAAGGTAATATAAATTTTCATCCTTTCTGTATCAATGAGGAAGGAATGAATGAGATTTAAGTTTTTAATTTTTAATTTTTTTTTTTTGAGATTTAAGGTTTTAAACTGTAGCCTTCATGACTAAATGATTCGCAAACTTGGTTAAGTCAGCAATCTCTTTACATAATGATTGGATTTCTTTCAAGGGGCTGTCTCCTTACCAACACACCATGCAAATAAGTGCAGTTTAATATAGATATAGCTTGTGGTTAGATTTGGTGAACCCTCTTATCTTTCAAACATGCATCATTTATTTAAAATGCATAGGCATATGTTCAGAACAAAGTTATTTTCAGTGCATATATATTCATTAGCCCATGTGTGAAAAGTACATTTCAAGTAACAATCATTTCAGTATTTGTTTTTCTTTCAAAACTTTCTTCTTCTTGCTGCATCATGGTTTAATTGAACTCCAGGCCTGAACTCTTTAAAGCATTCCCATGGAGCCAGGGTACATTTGAACATTTTTGACTGATACAAAATTACTTTGTTGATCATATACCCATGCATGATAAGATATGCATAAGAAGAAATCTGGTACAGAAGTATAAATAATACTTATCTTTAAGCCAGCATCTGTCATCTGCTTCAGCAGACAGTGCTTGCTTTCTTCCTAGCACAAAAAGGGCTGAAAGATTAATGGAGCAGCTTTGTTTGTGCTCCGTGATGCTTAATCAATTTTTATTAAATTCTAAATTAAAACTTGGCTTTCAACTACAGTGACATCTCTGATGTATAGAACAAGGGGAGAGATCATGGTGCCCTGTAAAGGTTGAGCATCGCTGATCTGAATCCCTAGTCTATTTCTTCCTATAGGACTTTTCTTAAGGATCATTGCGAGTCTGACCAAATCCTGTAGGCTTGCGTAGGAAAAGATAAAAACACCCCAAACTTCAGATGCTTCAAGCTTCTGGAGTAGGTATTTGTACTTTAATTTTAATATTCTCATGAATGTTCCCCTAACTGAAGAGAGAATATGCAAGTTGTTTCAGTGTGCAGGGGATGTGTTCATTCTGCATCCAGAGTGATCCGATAAATGAAGACTCACTAGTTATGCCTACTGAGAGAGAGAGACAAAGTTTTTGGTAAATCGAGACTGAACATGCTAAAGATCTGATAGAGACCCGGGCTTTTTCTGACTATTGTACCTTGTTTAAGTTCTGTGTTTGGAACTTTCTGGCTTTTTCATGTTTTTTTTGTGGACTACCAGCCAGTAATAGGAGAACCATTCAGAGAAACCAGTTTATAAGTGATCATCTTATTACCTTTGTAACCCTATATGTATAAGGAACCTAGATTTAGAAGTCAAATGGAAACATTTCTTTTCAGGTAAGAGGTTTTAAAATGCTACCTGTGATTGGTTTTCCTGGATTCTATATCCATCAGGAAAGCAAGAATGATATTTAATTTAAAATATATTTCTCTGTTGAATACTGGTATTTCTGTTTTTGAATTTGCTTTTTCTTACATCTGGTACACACCAGACTAACCTGTATATATTATTCTTTGGAAACATATGTCTGTGGGCCCTGATCCAAAAGTAGCTTATGTATCTACATTTCAAAGTATCAGATTTCTTGAAAAGGGGGGGGAGGGAAACTATGAGATTTGTTGTTAATTATTGTTTATTTTCTAAGAAATATGGCAAGCTGTAAACTTAAGATCAGAATATCTGTGTTTTTGAATTAGGTTCTACACTACTTAGGAGAAAAGCGAATTAAAGCAAAATTTGGAAGCCAATTCTTGCATGCCCAAGGGAGAGTAATAATTCTTACAGCTGGTTCTCTCCCATCACTCATCTTTTCATTACTGTGTGTATACTTTTATCTTCCACATTGCCATTTTCTTAGTTCTAAATGCCAAGTGTAGGGATGCCCCTATTGATGTATTCTATTTACCCACTTAACAACCTAAGTCTTGACATTTCCCATTTTATTAATGCCTGGTACACTGTATGTGTGTAGCTGGGGCAGCAGTCTTTTATGTTCTGGAATGATTCAAAAGCCCAGCCCAGAATGGTTAAATGGCAGGTTACTGCTGCATACATTTGGCCCTCATTTGCCTAGGATGTATTTGGTGCCTGAGCACATTCTTACCATGTACCTTCTTTCTCAGCCGCTACTGCTTCAGAAAAACCTTTGGAAATTCTCTGAGAGTAGAGAAGAAACCTTGGGTTACTGAAATGAAGACAGCCCTGCTCGACTTGATACGCAGATTGGCTCTGCGCATACAGCGTAGCGGGCCCTGGCTTTCTAACCCCCGAGCTACGAGCTACGTGGTACACTGTCACTTGCCAGTGCTACGTCATTGTGGTATTTGCAGCCCGTAAGCTAGAGAGTTTGTCTGCTTTCTGCGTTTCTGTGGAGTAATTTTGAGTAGATGAACTGAGGCGTGGGAGGGATTGCCAAATGAGGTGGTGATGATGGCTAAGGAGACTTGGACTTAGGGAGTGCTTTCTGGCAGAAGTACAGCTCAGACAGTATCGCGTTTTTGACCATGGTACTTTAGACACTCTGCCAAGTGTTTGTAACAAGATAGGGCTGTTACTATACTTCGCTTTTAACTTTACTTTTGCATACAGTACGTCGTCCTTGTTTTATAAACTGTGTCGCATACTTTTTGTACCTCTATAAACAAGTGAAGCTGTTGAGTTTTGGATAAAGTTTGAAGCAGTCTTGTGTTGCTTCCTCTTTGCTTTATGCTCCAAGTTGAGAGCTGAATAGTGAGATCTTTTTTCACACCATTTATAATGCGATGCACATTTTGAAGGCAATTTAAATTCTTTTGGCTCCCCAGCCATATGCTTCAAAATGGAAGCATTATACATGTATGGATGGGGGAATAGGTAGGAAATTGGAGTGTAAAGATATATGACGGGGTATATAGTGGAGCACTATTATCCTTATTGAGAGAGGGAGAGAGGGAGAAGGAGAGGAAGAGAGGAGGGAGGGGTTTCGCTCTCTAGGAATTTTTCCAAACTTTAGGCCCAATTTTGCTGAAGAAAATAATATTGCAGAAGAAGTTTAAAATGTTTCCACAGGCTATACAAGAACCTTTATGTATGCAATTTATATCTCTAATGAGATTTTGGAACTTTACCAGTGTATTATTTGAGAAATTGGCGATATAGTCAAGAGGAATGAACTTTAAGGTACAATTTTTAATGGGAGAACAAAAACTAATATAAGTTAAAATTATATTCCTAGTTTATTATTACATTTTTTACTCATTCTTTTTTAATGATTTCATTCCTCTCCATTCTTGCCTTTGCATCTCAATCTTTCTGTTTCTTTTACATTGGAAAAGTGAAGTGTAATATTCTCCTTAACACATAACTCTTTCACTCTGTCTCTCTGGAGGATATTTTTTACTGTTTTCATAATCCATTCTGCCTGAGTAGAAAACACCAGATTTCTCCAATATTCTGAAAATAATTTATACTTTGCTTTGATGGAAATATCCTGTTTCTGAACTTTTCTCATTATAATCGTGTAGACTTCTTGTGGTTATGCCACATTGATCACATGGATATCATTATACATTAATTTGGCTGATGTTTGGGTTGATAAGTTTACATATATATATTTAAGTTAGAATAGGGGCCCCATTCTCATTCTCATTTAAAGATTACTTCCTTATCTTTTATTCTTTCCTTTTCCATCATAGATAATGACTTCTAATATTAGATCAGATAGAGTAAGTAAAGTAGTTCCTTCTGGAACTTTCATCAGAAATGGAAGTGCTGGATCAAGCCAGGTGTTGCTGTACTTTTTCCTTGAAGGAGATAGCTTGTAGGTTAAATTATACCTCTGATGCATTTATACTTAGAGTAATATTCTTCGAACATGTACACATGCTCTTTTCTTCTTTGGCTCACTGAACACTTTGTATACAGAAGTGGTGGGAGCTTCTTACAAAAAGACAGTCAAATTTATACTACTTTCTTTGTGACCATTCTATGAAAAACACTTTTCAAAGTTAATTTACTATCCTAACATTTTATTTATTTATTTATTTATTTATTTATTTATTTATATCCTAACATTTTAAAAATAAATGCTACAAATATTTTTGGTTAGAGTGTGTGGAATCATTTTGTTCATTACAATAAATTTCTTTTTTTTTTTTTCATTACAATAAATTTCTTAATTTGGCTTCTCCAGTCCCTCTGTAAGGGGATACATTGTTATCTGCTTCTATAGAATATAGATTTCTTACTATGAACTACATCGTGTACCGTAATGGCTTTTGAATAATTATAATATGTTGTATTTTTTCACCATTAATTGACTTTATGTTGTTTAGGAGACGCAAGGCAAACCTGGAAATTAAGAAACAAAGAGTGAGGGAAAGAAAGAAAAAAAACAAGCAGGCACTGAATTTCGTTCATTCATTCATTTATTTGTGAGAAGGGTGGAAAAGCCCACAGATCTGTATCTCAGTAGAGTGAAATTGTGTTACTGTTTATCTGTACCTTTTTCCCCCTGTGGCAAGAGACGTGAAGAATAGACACTCACTCCCAAAGATACCAAGTTCCAAAGCACTGACTCATGAGTCCACAATGAAATACTAGGATGCAGCCATTTCCTACCTTTGTTTAGCAATGAACTGATTGGACCAGGCGGATGTAAGGGCTTTAGAGAAGGAAATGCTTTCAGGCTCTCTTAGGTACTGGGTGCTGTTTAGTAGCCTCTTTGTATTTGACTGTATCACCCGATGTGAAAATGTTCTTAGAGCATATAAAATACAGCCCCTGGGCCCTTCTGTCTGTGTCCACTCAGTCCTTACCTGATGACAGAGAGAAGCCTGCACTTCTTTTTTATGCAGTACATTTTAAATGTGAGCTGATGGCCTGGATCAGCTCACCCCACTCCTCTCTCTCTAGATTAGGCCCGTTGATGTTTGCAGCCTCTGTGTCTAATGTGACTTCCACGTGCTGTTAGATCTGCCTCCCTCTCTCACCTCAGGTCACATTCCACCTGCTGTCTCAGTGCTGGGCATTGGCCTTCTCCCTGTTCCTCCAGCACAGCCAGGTCTCAGGCACTTGGCTCTACCCATTCTTGCTACATGGACCCGTTTCCTGCCAGGTTGTCGCAGGGCTTGCTCCCTTACTTCATACAGACGTCTGCTCAGAGGACATGTGTTCAGGAGGTCTACCACCACTCCATCTGTGGTCCCCATGCCCTGCCAACTCTCTTTTCCTTTATGCTGCTTCCTGCTGTATGTTGGCCCTATTGATACCTTACTCCTGACATATTTTATATTCACTGTTTCTTGCTTTACTTCTTCACACCTCCTCAGGACTGTAAGCCTCATGTGGGTTGGGACTTGGATCATCTTGCACTCTTTCACCTGGGCTTAGAACATAATAGAATCTATCATAAGCCATCATCATCTGTCTACCACTGAGCAGAACCTGTTAGATCAACAAAAACATGTCTGTTAAAGAAGTAAACAATGTAGACCTCCCAGACATGGTGCTAACCTCTTCTTTTAGGCCATTTGGCATTATTTAATTTCTGGATGCCTTGACTTGGATTTCCCATTCGGTATGTAGTGACAAACTTTTGTGCACCTCATAGGCATCATGGCAGGTCCAATAGCGGAAAGTGAGCTCTAGTCATGAGGAGTAAAAGATCAAACACTAGTTTCCTTTTGTGAAAAGGAACCCAGAAATAATGAGAAGAGACTGTGTTCGATGGGCAGTGGCACATCCTTGGTGTTTGGAGCTTTCCGCATGTGTGTGTTGTATTGCAGAACTTTTTTGGCAATGAGGTTTGTATGAGTTTCTGAAGATGGATGAATGGAGGCCAAGTCTGGCTAGAGCTTGAAGGATAATTTGGGGGTCATGGTAAAGCAAGACAATGAGGTAAATGAAAGAAACTGGCTCTCCAGAGAGCACTTGAAATTGTAGGCTATTGTCCTTTTACCACTGACAGTTCTTGGGCATGTTAGTTTTCAGTCAAGTAGCCTTTCTAGGATTTTCAGAAGTGTGATTTTACCTTGAATATATCAGGACTGAAAACAATTGTTTATGTTTATGTAGTTCATAATTTTGCAGTTTAGTTTGTGTGGGTTAGTGGCCCTACTGTTCAACTGGATGGCAAATCTGTGCTAGGAGGATACCATATGCACAAGTATTTTCTTAAATAATGTTGGCGTTTGCCACTGGTGTTAGGGGAAGAAGGGAAAAAAAAATGAGAGTAATTCTGGAAGCCCTCCAGTAAGGGGTTAGGAAAGAACTTAGGGACAAATGCTCCTACTTGGAACACAGCACCAAATAGTGGTTTTTTTGTGTTGTGTGTGTGTGAGTGCGTGTGTGTTTTTTTTTTTAAGAGAAGCCAAAATTAAACACAGTAGAGTTTACTGTTTGCTAATCAGCATGTGTTTACTTTCTCTTCCAAAACTGAAGTTGCCAACCAATACATATCCTACCCAGTGCTATGAATCTGTCCAAATAAACATGGGAAGTAGTAAAACAATGACACCACATGAAAAATATATCCTCATTCATTAAATAGAATCCAAAAAATTCTCTGGAATTTAATTCTAGCAATGAAGTGGGGACTATTTGGTCAATTAGGAGAGGATGATGGCTTGCTCCTTCACTTGATCTGGCATGGAAAAATGTGTTTTTAAGTGGCCATACAACTCTACAATGCATTGGCTTAAACCAAGAGAGATGAAAATGGATTATTTCATATCAGCCCCTCACCCACATTCCCAGTGGACTAGGACATTTTGGGTATAACATAGTTTTATGATAATTACAAGCATAAGCAGCTTGTAGAATTCAAAGAATCAATTTTAATTTCTGTCTCAGTCACTAAAGATTACTGACAAGGAAGTTCTCAAGATGAAATTAGGGAGTGCTTCCTCTGGAGATTGCAAACAAGGGCAAAGAGAAGTTGTAAAGAGAAGCTTTTATTTTGTGGTCAGTCAATTTTGGAAAATAAATTCAAAAGCAGTAGCTATAATGAACATTATAGAGAGCCTTAAATTCATAAGGATGCCAGTATACTTCAGGTAGTGAGTGGTTTCATGTAAAATTGGGATCTATCATACATATACATGTCTTTGTTAGGAAGCTTTGTTATAGGACTGTAAGACCGAGGTGCAATGATTATTGGGTTATTACTGTTATGGTTTAAATTTGCCTTTAAAAAATATCCAGCTTACTCTCTATATTGGAGCCGACTCCTTTAGCGCCAGCTCCTATCTTCTATCAAAACCTGCTTTTGAGAAATAATGTAATATTGGTCTTTTGGTGTTTAGTGTGAGTTTAAATAAATGCACTGAATTTTCAGTGGTAATTACACTGAAAACCCTATGAGTATTGTAGAGTTAAGTAGTTAAAGTTCAAGCCTTGGGGATAAGTAGTGTAGTCTGAAAGGAACAGGCATTCTTTCTGGCAGAAGTCTTATGCTGAGGTGACTACTACTCCTTTTTCATTGTACAAATAAATCTGGCCCCTTGACCTTTCATATTAGGCAGGTCCTAGTGATGCTTTTGGTTGAGCAGCAAAACAAAAGGTAGTTGGTTCTTTGAAGGCGATGTAGCACCTAATTGTAATTCGGCATTGCATTAAGATTAGAGTGGTTCTATCTAGAGCAGTACAACGTACTTTCTTTTTTTTAATAAAGAAATTAATTATCTGAACAAATTTACTTCTTGGATTTAGTTAGGTAAATGGCATATAACCAAATAATAGTTTTCAATAAAACCAACATCATAGCACATGAAAACCCAAAGGGATTTTTTAGGATGAGATAGCATATGTCAGAGTTGTCAACCAAAAGCTGTATAAACATTCGCTATTGGCCTTGTTATCTAATCTCATCATTTACAGATAAGGAACCTGAGGCCTCCAGCAGGAAAGGTCTACCAGAGTCCCCCAGAGCTGGTGAGGACCAACGTTGGAGTTTAGAAGTACTGACTTCTAAACACAAAACACATCCGACTAGGAAACCTCCCTCCCAAGTTGTAAATGAGGTTCCTTGAACACCACCAGGTCTTTAAAAAAAAAAAAAAAAATGTTTTCCAAGCCCGAATTTAAAGGAATAAAATGTAGAAAAGTAGTTATAATTTTCTGAAAAACTAGTGTCAGCAGCTGCTTTCAACATTCAACTCATACCTTAATGTAATAGTGAAGAGGTAGGGTCTAAAGAAAGTCATTTGTCCTGTGTCACTTGCTCATCTGACAGCTGTATGTATGGAGACACATGTATATTTACACACCTACATACTTCCTGGTGTTAGAGGGTGAATATGGTGGAAGTGGTCTGTGTATCCTTTAAACTGAGGAAGAAAGTAGAAAGATTTTCAGAGTTGTGGAGTTCATTCAGCCAGTCCCTCAACAGATGTATGAATAATGGGAATGCAAAATGAGAAAGACTGCCAGAGGCCTTGGCTTTATAGAAACTAATATTCCTCAAGTTGTAGGGTACGGGAAGGGAGACAATCAATCCAGTTGGATAAAAGTATGGGAAAAGTTACAATACTGATACATAGACTCTGTGGGAAAAAAAGGAAGAGAGACCCACACACTAGATCAGTGAAGGCTTACAGAATGAAAGTTAACCAGGGGAAAGAATGAAAGTTAATGTGGGAAGGGTGAAGAAAATGTATGAAAGCCCAGAGAGAGCCCAGGAATGGAAAGAAGGTCAGTAAAGGGGAAACTTCAATAGGCAAATCTGCACACAAGTTGTTTCAGGAATTCCTCAAAAGAATCCATCTGACAGTCTTTTTTTTCTGAGTTCCCATTGGAAGCCCTTCAACCATATGTGAAGTGTTTTTTTTTTTTTTTCCTGACCATAATGTTTGCTCTTTATATTGTTTTTCAATCATATAGCATTCTCTGTAATGTCTTATTTGAGTACAATTATCATCACCACCAATAGACATGTATTTTTTTTTAAATTTTTTTAAATTTATTTATGATAGTCACAGAGAGAGAGAGAGAGAGAGAGAGAGAGGCAGAGACACAGGCAGAGGGAGAAGCAGGCTCCATGCACCGGGAGCCCGATGTGGGACTCGATCCTGGGTCTCCGGGATCGCGCCCTGGGCCAAAGGCAGGCGCCAAACCGCTGCGCCACCCAGGGATCCCGACATGTATTTATTAAGTACTTAACTTGTCGTGAAACCCTGAACACTGAGAATGCCACATCTGAACCATGATCACAGTAAAAGATTATATTGTTCTAGATCTGTTCTGAGTGTGACTGAGTATGCATTCTCTCTCTCTCTCTCTCTCTCTCTCTCTCTCTCTGGTTCCTTACAGTTCTTATGTCTAGTGATATTAGTTCACTATTTCTATTCTAATTCCCTTGATCATTTTTAAAAGGTATTTTGAAACATTTAAGACATGAAAATATAGATATTTCAACAGATGCATGCATCACCCAATTTAATAAATAATCTTTTAAATGTATTTGAATGGAATTAAAAATAATTAAGTAAAAATTCAAACTAATGAATGCATGACATCATTAAGAAGATAAAGAAAGTACCTGAATGTCTCCTCTTCTCAGCGTCATTCCCTTTCATCCTACTACACCAAGAGGGAGCTTCTCTCTTAAATTTTGAGGTTATTGCTCCCAGGATCTGTATGGCATGTACTTTCTTGCACATGCATTTTATACGGTTTTTTATGCTGAGAGCCTTTATCTCTCTGCCATCCCATCTAGAGAGTGATCCTCTGACATTTTTCTGAAGGATAATTTCTCTTGGGTTTGACAGTTCAAGGAGTCAAGGACCCCAGGCTCCAGTCTTGAGTTTTCTAAGATTCACAGATGTTCTCCATGTATCCTTCCCTTGACAAGTAACATAGTAATAAAGCATTGCCCTCCACTGTTGTTTTGGTCATTATAATCAACACATGTTTTATATATGTAAGGTGATATATGTTATAGAGAAGTTTTCTTTTTGAATATTGGAGTTGGTGCTAATGATGATAAAAATGCCCTCTGTGTCATGGTTTCAGATCAGAATTGATAGACTGGAGTTTTTTTTATTATTTGTTTGTTTTTTAAGATTTTATTTATATATTTGACAGAGAGCACAAGCAGGAGGAGCAGCAGAGGGAGAGGGAGAAGCAGGCTTCCCAGGACCCTGGGATCATGACCTGAGTCGAAGGCAGATGCTTAAACACCTGAGCCACCCAGGTGGCCAAATAGACTGGAGTATAACTGAAATATTTCAACTCACAGCCCTGTTTAATTTATTCTGTCTTGTATATATGCTCACTTTGCAATATCTACAGTTTGCAAACAGAAATTAAAGAATAACAAACAGCTGAATGCCAAACCTCAAACTTTACCAAGCCTCTTTATGATAGATTATTAAATATTTTCCATGAAAATTTTTGGGATCACTTTCTGAGAAATTCCTTCACATCTGGAAATTTCAGTTTCTGGTTACCCATGAAGGAATATAAGTGATTTAATTGTTATTTGCATAGGGAAAGAGAATATTTTAAGCTGTATTTGTGTGGATTTCACTTTTTCAACCCGATTCACTATCTCTAGGGTTAACCCCATGTCCATAAAGATCTTTTGAAGAGTGGTAGCATTGCAGTTTAGGAAATGCCACAACTTAAGCTCCCTGTTCTTTGCCTTGATTTTCTTAAAAAGTGAAGACTTTCCGCTCTGTCCTGTCAAGAGCAAGTGCAGCATGTGTTAGTAGAAGGAAGGAACCAGAGGCAAGTCTGCCCTCTTGACCCATCCTGCTGAGCATGTTGGCTTGCTAGATGAGAACTGGCAGCCCTGGCTCTGCTTCGGGGAATCCTGCAAGTGGGTGGTGAGGCATTCCTGATTTCTGTGATTATAGATCACTCTAGTTGCACATAGGCAAAAAAATTTTTTTGATTATATATATTTAAATAAAATAAGATGAATAGTTCAACTCATAATGGAAGCTTGTCAAAATTTAGGATTCTATGAATCACCTCAGAGACATATGAGAATATAAGTATTCAGCTCCTTACATTTCTAATTTAAAATTTTGTAAGGTAATGTCCATCACATAAAATTTAAAACTGAGTCTTACTTGCTCACTGGCCCTCTGAGACTCTAAATGGACCTCCAGACTTCATTCTTCACATCTTCCACCTTGCCCTCCACTCCCTTTTCTTTCTTTTCTTTTCCTTTCTTTTCTCTTTACTTTCTTTTCTTTCTTTTTATAAATTTTTTTATAAATTTTTTATTTATTTATGATAGTCACACAGAGAGAGAGAGAGGCAGAGACACAGGCAGAGGGAGAAGCAGGCTCCATGCACCGGGAGCCCGACGTGGGACTCGATCCCGGGTCTCCAGGATCGCGCCCTGGGCCAAAGGCAGGTGCCAAACCACTGCGCCACCCAGGGATCCCCCTTTACTTTCTTTTCTAATTGAGGTATAGTTGACATGCAATGTGGTATCAGTTTCAGGCATACAACGTAGTGATTTGACAACTCTACACATCATACTGTACTCATCATGGTAAGTGTAGTGACTGTTACTGGGTATTTACCCAAAGAAAATGAAAACACTTATTCCAAAAGACATATGCACCCCTGTGTTTATTGTAGCATAATTTACAATGTGAAGCTATGGAAGCAGTCTTCCTTTTCTTAATGATTTCCATGATGTGGAGTAAATCTGGTGGCTTTTATTTATTGACTTCTTTCCTTGAGCAAGTAAGCAGTATGCCAGCAACTGAGTGTCTTCTTCCCTGGCGGCAAATGATTCAGAAAGTATGTAGGACCACTGTGCGTTTGCCATGGGAAGACCAGGCATGCACAGAGTTAAGCCCATGGCTGCCCTGTGTTAACTGAACATTCCCAGTGTGGCAGAGTGGTAATCCCTAAGCAGATGCTGTATGGGGTCTTGTTATTGTCCAGAAGTGGCTCTTGTATGAGAAAATGCAACCATGCAGAAATGGCACAAACACTACTGGCTTATGGTTTTTTGTTTTTCAACACCCAGGAGCCCATTCCCATCTTTACCTAGCCATAGAGTGTTGCACTTTCCCACTCTCCACCTTTACTTCATTAAAAATAAAAAAAGAAAACAACAATGAAGGAGAATCAAATTGTAATGTCCTTACTGATAAGAGGTTCTGATTTACCTTGGGATCTTTTAAGTTTGTTGTTGTTGGCAAAGACGTTGTTTCTTTCTCAAGTCTCTCAGCCACATCATGGCCTTTCAAAACCTTTAAGTCCTGTAATACTATATTTCGTGAAGAAGGGGAAAAAATGAGATTTTTTTCCTCCTTGCTTTTGTTAACCCATTCTTGTTTTAGACTCCCAACAAAAAGGGTTTTTGTTAACTGGAGCTTAAAATCGGCCAGCTTGCAAAGTATTCTCCCTTTTTATGCAAGGAGGATTAGCTTGGCATGTTATGCAGTTCTCTTGTGTGAGCCATTCACGTGTCCTGTCATAAGGTGTATAATTACTGCACTTCACCATCAGCAATCATTCTTAAGTTAAAACCTGTTTTAAACCTCTCATTAATATAAATCATACCGGGAAGGTAGAAAATACACCTTCAAAAAGAACGAAGTGTTAGGGAGTTAATCTGTTCTTTTCATAATAGACCCAGAGTAAATAATTTTTACTTAGCGCTTTTCTCTCTATGCAATCAAAATAGTTTGTGATAAAAGATCTGGTACCAGGGATTGCATAAATGTGCAGTGTTTTATTCACACAGGATTGGGCTTCCTGCTTGGTGCCAGCCTCGTTTTCTCTCTGTCATCCTTGAACAGTGAAGTGTGTAATCCTCCATTCTTTTAAAGTCAGCCCCCTGACAAAATTCCCTCTCTCTTCCTCGCTCTCTCTCTGCCCCCCCACACGTGTGCACATACACACATTACACTCATACACATATATTCGAAAACAGATTGTTTTCATTTTTAAGCCTTTCTTTCAATGAACTATCCCAGCATGCGTAGCTAGCTAGCAAGCCGTTTTAGAAACAGTGTCTCCAAGAATGGGTTTTCTTTCATGGAACGGTTATAGGCAAAGGACTCCAATATCCATGGTGTATTCTTCAGTGGTTTGTTCTAGTACAGGTACAACAGCTCTCAAGGCATAGCCCCCCTTATTCATCTTTCTAACATTACAGAAGCCACTTCTACTCTTCCACCACCAGAATCCATTTGCCCCTGCCTCACAATTGTTGTGGTGGATGGTTGTGGGAAGTCCACTTCAATTTGGGACTTCTAGGTATGTGATTAGGCAGTGTCAGGAGAATGTCTCAAGTCCTTATACATCCGGAAAAGCCCTGGCCTTTGACCATATCGCCAGATTCATGTCTCACTTTTTCTCCCTTGAGCTATTGGTTCATCATCTTTATAATCCCTTTTCTCTTCTTTAAATTAGCCAAAGATCTCTACTTTTTTTCCACCAAAAGGCGTTCACCTGTGTACTAATTTTATTTTACCCAGCTAAATTTTAGTAACCTTTTAGGTGTAAGCTTAAACCAGTCTTCCTTCTTTCTTCTGTATGTTTTTAATGCATTGTCTACCATATGCCAAAAATCATTCTAGGTCCTTAAGATTTGGGGTTGGTTTACACAGATGGTATCCCTGATTTCATGGGGCTTCTATTTTAGGTGAGAATATTCTATTCTAGGAGACCACAGAGAAGTCTTTCTTGACATTCCATTTCATATTGGTTCCCTTTATATTGCATTCCCATCGCACTCTATGATTCTTCATAGCATTTCTTCATCCTGTTCAACAAATTTTTTTAATGCTTATTAGGAAACATTATCAAACTTGGACATGTTCTCTCTTGCTTGATGAAGTCTGAGGTCTGTGAGACATGATCAGACTTCAATCTCTCTGTTGTGTGTCCATCCCAGAGGCACTCCATGGATGCTGAATGAATAAGTAAAGGAATGGCTTTCTTCCTGTCCCCAAACATCTTCTAGTTGTAGTCTGCCTGAATTCTTTTATGTTAAGCTATTATACTGTCCTAAACATTACACTAATTAGAGATTGGTTAGGATCAATAGGCTTTCTCTTAAAAAAAAATGTCAGTTACTGAAAGTGACTATTCTAAATTCATATCATCTGCTTTTCTTTTTGGCACCTGGCAGATACAAGTGACTGCAGGAAGGAGGATGAGGTTGGGTTAAGAGGTGATATTTTTAGGGCAGAGAACAGTGGGAAGTCAAAGGCGTTTGGCCCAGTGAGGGTCTTGCAGGGGTGCTGGAGATGGGAAGAGGGGTCCTAAAGAGATGGGAGAGGAATGGCAACAGGAAAGGAAGAGGTTCTGAGATTAAGCCTGGCTTACTTCAGGAATTCCTTTGGGAATGAAGGAAGGGGACTAAAATTAGTTAAGAATCATTTATGTACCAGGGACTTTACATGTATTTTTTCTTCAGACCTTGTTTTATCTTATTTCTATTTAACTAACCATCAGTTCTCTTTAATTCCAGAATTAGAGCATGTAAAGCTGACACTGTGTAGCCTCTTGATGCTCAGTTAATGTCTGTTGAATGAGTGAATTTACTGTACAAATGCTTGATTTCCATTTTGGTGTATATCTTCAAGCCAGCTTCCCTTGACTCAGAATTATATTGGTGCTACTGCTGGATAGCCGAGTGGCATTCAGACTTGAATTGTACTTTTGACTGGTATGAAAACCTAATCAACTTGTATGATGTTGTTTCAGTAGGAGAATTCAATGTGACTTCCAGAACATTGACTCACCTGTGATCTTCAGAGCTCTGTTCCTTAGTAAATGGGGATTACTTATATGTGAATGCAGAATTTATATGAAAATTATCTTGTGTATTCTATTTTCATGTGATATTTAGGGCACTTCTTTTGTAATTCTGAGCATAAGTGGTTCTTTTTCTGTTTTTTTTTTTTTTTTAACATAAACCTCCCAGAGCCTTTTTATAAGTAGGTGGTACACATAGTAACAATAGTGATAAAAGTTAATACCAAAAGATTTTATTTATTTATTTATTTATTTACTTACTTATTTATTTATTTAAAAGATTTTATTTATTTATAGAGATGCAGAGAGAGAGAGAGAGAGGCAGAGACATAGGCAGAGGGAGAAGTAGGCTCCACGCAGAGAGCCTGACGTGGGACCCAATCCAGGGTCTCCAGGATCATGCCCTTGGCTGCAGGCGGCGCTAAACCGCTGCGCCACCAGGGCTGCCCACCAAAAAGATTTAAAAGAAATAAAAGAGATAATTTCTAAAGTTCCAAAAATATAAGATCTTTTAATATGCTCCCATTTCATATTGAATCACTAGGAACATAGTAATAAACTGATTTTGGTTGGCTTGAATCGAAAGAGAACACACTAGTGATGAACCACACTATTGATGAACTCTGTTAACATACATTCACAAAGAGAGATCCCAGATGGCCAAAGAGAACCAAACCATAAGACCCCTTTCTTATATAATGGTAAGCCCTGGCCAGAAAGGAAGTTTTTTTTTTCCACTGGAATATTTGCAAAACTAAGTATACACTAATTTATAAGCAATTTAAATTTATATGTAGGTAATATATCTCAAAGATATTAAATGAACAATGAAATGTTTACTATTTTGACCACTAAGATTGGGTGGGTGTGGCAGTGAATGGACTACTTGTATGTGGGTTCAAGTAGAACATTAAGAAACCTAAGGGTCATTTAAGAGTTTGATGTCTTTGATGAGTATGCTTTTCTTCCTATATGATTTTTAAAGTCAGCTTCACCACAGTATCTTTAGAGTTACTTCTATGGTTGCTACACATGTTAAATAAGATATATACAAAATACAAAGTTGGATGAGAAATCTGATTAAAGGAAGAGTAAAGACATTATTCAAAAGGGGTAAAAAAATGAAAATTTAGACCTTTCACAAATATTGTGGTAAAGTACATCTGTAGAAAGAAATGTACGATTAAATTAATGGACACAAATTACTTGAAAAGACTGAGAGGCACTGCAGTTCAGTGGATGGAGCATGGGCTCCGGAGACCAAAGAGGCTTCTCTCTGCAGCTTGCCAGCAGTATTAACTCCGGCAAGTTCTTTGACCCCTTGAGGCCCCTCTTTCCTCACCTGTAAGATGGACTGGTAATAATATTCACCTTGATAGGTTTTATTGGGCATTAAAGCCAGCTTTTGTGAAGCTTCTTATAAAATGCTTGCTTATCCTTGACATGTACAAATAGTGGTTATTACCAACAGTTATATAGCATTGGAGAATATCAATACTTTTTAAAGTGATTACAAATAAATCAGAATATACTGTTATTGTTTTCATGATAGTATTCCCAGGGAAAATACCCAATTCAAGAAAATCCATGGCAGCCCCTCCACCTTTTTAAAGCGTTATAAATACACTTCAACTCTCAAGAGACACATTCCAGAACCACGTTTTCTAATTTTTCATGGAGTTTAAAAAAGTCTCATCAATGATTTGTTCATTCAACAATTTCTAACCACCTACTGCTATTTCATGCTATGTGCTAACCTCTGGGAATAAAAAGCACAAGCACTGTCTGGAAGGATAGCATAGTCTAAAAATAAAGCCTCACCAGTAAGCTTGGTGATCCATTTAGACAATGGTAAGTGGCAGAAACCTCTGAACTGATAACTAAGCTTTTAAAATCGTAGTGGTTTTCTGGACACGTTTAGGAAGGATTTCTCACGCATATGTACACAGACACATGGATATCTCGAATTTATGATAAACCAGGAAACCCCTTGAAATCTGAACAAAAAAGTCATTTTTAGTTCATGGCAAAGACATAATTATTTGAAGAACTCCAGTTGTTCATTTCTTTTTTTTTTTTTTTGAAGATTTTATTTATTCATGAGAGACACAGACAGAGAGAGAGGTGGAGACACAGGCAGAGGGAGAAGCAGGCTCCATGCCGGGAACCCAACATGGGACTCGATCCCGGGTCTCCAGGACCAGGCCCTGGGCTGAAGGCGGCACTAAACCGCTAAGCCACCTGGGCTACCCCAGTTGTTCATTTCTAAGGTTTCTTTGGCAGTATTAGTCTAGTGCCTATTTTAAAGTGCGATTAGCAATTATCTGGAATCATTTTTTAAATATGCCTTTATTAATATAGGTCATTTTTTTTGAAGAATCAGAGGCTTATATTTTGATTACTTATATATTGATGCTGGTTTTACTGAATAGATTTTGGCCAAAGATGTTCTTCAGGTTTGCTTATTAGCTCATTAAAAGGGAGATGATTTATCTTTCAGTGAAGTAATATTTTCAGCTTTTGTTACCAAGCCAAATTGTCATCATTAAATGATTTTAGAAAAAAATAATAGGCTTTAAAATGTATGGTACATACCTCCTCAGTCAATTACCTTGTTAATGCCACATTGAACAAGGAGGGGCAATGCAAAATTATAATAATTCAGTCTTCTGAACTAGTGTTAAAAAATTTACCTGTGTAGTGTTCTAAGTCATATTTTAATCAATTGAACTCAGACCTATTCAAAAGGAAATGACACATATTTTATCACAATGACCAAATCTCATGTATAACCAGCATTAAAAGAAAAAAATCCTTAGAAACAAAATATGTTGGCTTGGACCTTTAAATATTTTGTTCTGTCTTTCTGAATACATTTTGGCTCTTTTCAATGGAGAATCCCACAAATTTGAGAGTGAATCTTGATACTTTGGGAAAGCTAGCTCTACCTCAAAGCACAGGCAAGAAAATTTATTATTTTTATATCATTATGTAATATAAACACTGATAAGCTTTTTATGTCATTTTTATAAGACAGAATTTAAAAATATACTTAAAGCATTAAATCCCAGAAACCCTAGACACAATCCATCACTTTGTTCCATCTCAAGTTCAATCATTGCTTTCAAATGCATCATATAAAATGCCCTGTTCTTGAGGAAGAATACAGTGTAAAGATGAACCCAGTACCAATAATCACTGGTTTCATTTATATTTATTTAATTTTGCATAGTGTTTCTTCAGATTTGGATTCTTGAATATCTAAATCAAATGCATTCCAAAAAGCTACAATCCATGCTTTGAAAAACGCTTTCAGGGGATCCCTGGGTGGCTCAGTGGTTTAGCGCCTGCCTTCAGCCCAGGGCATGATCCTGGAGACCCGGGATCGAGTCCCATGTTGGGCTCCCGGCATGGAGCCTGCTTCTCCCCCTGCCTGTGTCTCTGCCTCTCTCTCTCTCTCTCTCTCTCTGTCTGTCTCTCATGAATAAATAATAAAATAAAATCTTTAAAAAAAAAAAGAAAAATGCTTTCAAAAGAGGCACCTGGGTGGCTCAATCAATTAAGCATCCACTTACTGGTTTCTGCTCAGATCCTGATCTCAGGGTCATGAAATCAAGTCCTTTGTGTCAGGTTCTGCACCAGGTGTGAAGCCTGCTCAATCCTCTCTCTCTCCCTCTCCTTCTGCTCCTCCCCTTGTCCTCAGGCTCGTTTTGCTCACTTTCTCTAAAGAAAAAAAAAATGCTCTCAAAGTAAGAGCATAAAATTGAAAAAACAACATCCTCAAAGGGAAAAAACTATATACCTACATTAGTGGTAAAGAAATATAATATAGCGTTATATTATATAATTATAAATGTAGTAAAGGAAATGCATAATTCTAGAAGAGAACAAGACAGGGCAGGTCATTAAGCCAGGATCATATAAATCTTGATTTTTGTTCAGGATACTTATTAATTTTAATTATTCTCTTTGGTTCTCAGCTGTTTATTTTTAGTGATTAGATCACAGTTTTCCATGATTAGGGAAGGTGAGTCTCCCCACAGAGCTATGATGTGGGAACTAGAACACAACCGGTATTCGATTATGATATTAGTGGACAGAGGTCTCAGCAAATGCTGGTGTAGCTTTTTTCAACAGAGAACTTGTTTTCCACTTTATGCTGGTTTGAATGTGGCTTTCTGTGTAGGCCAGAAATATCTTAAAAGCTGTTAATTGTTCAGGGAAATACAATGAGGGGTGAGATGGGAAGGAGTAATTTGAGAAGGGACTTTTTTCTTTTGTTTTATTTTATTAGCGTATTTCTTTGAATATTGTTTTAGATTATTCATAGGGACAGGTAGAAGCTTGTTTGTTCGAGGGGCAAAATCCTAAAACATACACAAAATACTCATTGTGGCTTTCTGGCCAAATGGAGTATAGTGGAGAGATTGACAGGGTGTAGGATAGCTGGGAAGGAAGCCAAAGCCAGAACCTGTGAGACCAGGTGGGCTCCTCATATTGCACTTCTCCATCAGTCATGGATACCTCCATTTCCTTAGGAGACGGACTGTAGAGGAATTGAAAGAGAGCTGATAGGAAGATTTTTCTATTTGCATTTCTCTGCAATTAGATTGGCCTCTAACTCTTTCCTTTAACAAACCTTTTCCGTGATCTTCCTCTGTTTTTGAACATTGAGGGAAAACGTTTTTCAAAGTTTTCCTTTTGGAGTTCTCTCTCCTGTTGAATTGCACAACAGGGAAAGAAGTCAAAGAATGAAAGAAGCCAGTGTAATTTTAAATAATGAATGGCTATCACATTTTCTTAGATAAATAGCCTAAAATTTAAAAATTCAGGAATGCAAATTTTTAAGTGTTCCTATTTAACTGTGTTTCAAAGGGGAAATGTGGGTGGAAATTGGACATCCTGAAGTTATCACAAATAGGTTGCCATTCAGAAAAACAATGAGACATCGAAGTTAGTTATTATCACAAGTTGGAACTAGAATTTTATAGTCACTTATCAGTAAATGGGGGACTTGGTCAGAGTGGATCTGCTCAGTAGTCTGCTCTGCTGCTCTCTGTGCCCTGGAGGTCAGGCTGGCTTCTGTCATGATAAGATATTTGTCACCAAGTCCCTGCTGTATGATCTAGGTAGATAACCTTGTCTCTAGATGCTTCTGTTAGGCCGTGTAACTCACTAGAATGAGGTGCAGGTAATATTCTGAGGGAGAAGCTAAAAGGCAGAGCTATTAATGGGAAAGTTTCTAGGAAACTAGTAGCATTTAGTCTGGTCTGTGTGGACTGAGGGTGTCTAAGCCCAGCGGATAAGGAGAGTAGATTTGGCTGAGGGAGTAGCATGGGCAAAGGCAGAGTGGCCCAGCTCCCTTGGGGAGGTGCATGAATTAGTGTCAGGGGAGCTGAGCCTGGAATTTGGGAAATGGCCCTTGAGGATCCCGCATGCCATATGGAGTGACTTTATTCAATAGGTGTATATGTTTCTTATGCTTTGTAACAGATTACCACCAATTCAGTGATTTTTTTTATTTTTAAAGATTTTATTTATTTATTTATGAGAGAGATGGAGGGGGGTGGAGCAGAAACAGATAGAGGGAGAAGCAGGTTCCTTGCAGGGAATCTGATGTGGGACTCGATCCTGGGACCTGGGATCATGCCCTGAGCATGACACTCAACTGCTGAGCCACCCAGGCATCCCCAATTCAGTGATTTAAGGCAACACGCTTTTATTAGCATGCGGCTCTGTTGGTCAGAAGTCCAGAACATTCTCTGGATGTATTCTCCAGAGTATCATAAGACTAAAGTCAAGGTCTCCCCCTGAGGTGAGTCCTCACTTAGAAACTCTGGGGGAAAATCACTTTTCAAGCTCATTCTTGTTGTTGGCAAATTTAGCTCCTTGTGGGTATAGGACTGAGGTCTCCGTTTCTTTGCTGGCTTCAGCTCGCCCCATTCCTTAGCCGGTAGCATTTTCCAGCTTCAAGCCAATAATGGCACATCAATTCCTTCTTGTCCTTTGCTTCTTTCTGACTTATCTCTGACTTATACCAGGCAGGAAAAATTCTCTGCATTTAAAGAGCTCATGTGATTAGATCAGGCTTTCCTGGACTAATCATGGTATTAAAATCCATCATATTCACTGTCCTGGGGACTCTGTGTAGACTGAGGGGCAGGAAATTTTAGACTCAATCTTAGAATTCTGCATTGCACAGTGTGTAATGGGGAGCTACTGCAGGTGTCTGGGCAAGAGAGTTCTGTGTTTGAAGAAGTGTTTAGAAAATTGACATTAGGGGAATACAGAAAGTATTTAGGAAAAATGAGAGCATAGAAGCAATTGACTAGGGAAGAAATCTATGTAATATCAAAAAGGCTTTAGTATTGATTACATACTGTTTAGTATTGACTTAGTACAGGTTCAGGACATTGGAAATAGAGGTCCAAGGATCAAAAGGAGGACTTGACAACTTGCCACCTCCTAATCTTAGCCATGATTTTATCAGTTTGTGTTTTATAGAGGGAAAGGTAATAGGTAGTGCCACATAATCTTTTAGTGCTCCCAACTCTTCACGAGGGTAGCCTCAATCTGTTTTATGTACTGGTATTTAATTTTTAAATTTTGTTATTTCACTTTTATTATTTAATCTAAAAGTATGTTCAAGGACTGCTGGACCTTTCTAACACCACCTATAAATGAGAAAGTGGTGGCCCAGAGAGGGGGAATGACGTATCTGCGAGAATTTCTTAGTTTTGCCAGGTATACAGTTTAATTTGAGAACAAACAACTCGCTGGTAAAGAATGAGCAAGAGCACAGAGGGCATAAGAAAAGGCGGCTCACAAAATTATATCATGGATTCAAGGGAGGCTGGAATTAGCTTGGCGTGGGATTTGTCAGGAAAACTTCATGGCAGAAAGTGGGTCTTAGGTTGGCTGTTAAAGGAGGTGTTTGAGAAAATAAGCCTAGGTGAAGGTCTGCAGACAGGGCCAGCTCTGTGCAAAGTTGGGGGTAAGAGAAGCTTAGGAGGCAGTATGGTATAGTGGCTCTGAACTTTGGGATTTTATGTATTTGAGCTGTGTGACACTGGGGAAGTTACTGTCTCCTTGAGCCTCAGTTTGTTCAACTGTAAAATAGGGCTAATAATTATGCTCATATAAATACATAATAATAGTGTTATGGATCAAAACGCATTGAATATCTGAAATCTCATGTTTCAACTGAATCTGTTCATACCTTACAGGGTGGTTGTGAAGCCCAGCTGAGATAATGCATGTTTAGCATAGTACCTAGCACATAATCAGTACTGAATATATAATACCTATTTGTACTGTTATTCAATATGTAGTGTTATTCAACCATTTAAGCCAAAAGGATTCTTTTGCTTTGAGATATAGGAGAGTACACAGGTTACAGGGAAGAGGATTCTGGATTTCGAGTGAAATGTGATAATATCAACTAGAAGCTAGAATCAGGAGGGTAGAAAGACTCCTGATATCAGTGTCAACATTTGTCTTACCCTGGGGGCACCAAGTTTAATAACTGGCTGCTGATTGTGGTTCTAGAGAAGCTCACAAACTTGGCTGGGGGTAGTAGGGTAACAGGATAAAACCTAGTTTGGAGCAGAAAATTCTTCCTGGGAGGGAGATAGAGGGATAGGAAGGAGGCAGGGATGGGATATGTGCTGGGGATGCATGGAGGGGAGAAGCTAGATCTCACTGGATGAAGAGCAGAAACTCTGGGTGGTGGAGGCTCATCTGGACAAGACTGGTATTTCATGATGAAAGGGACAAGAAGTGAGATAGTTACATGTCGAAGAAGGTTTTTCTCTGGAAGGGAAGTGAACGTTCCTTAGGGAAGAGTAGATAGCTGGCAGAGGGGCAGGAGGAAGAGGAGGAAGTGTGGGGATGGGTGTTTGTTAGTGTTGAGGACATGGGGCTGATGGGTACACAGAGATGGGAGAGCTCTTGGCTGTGATCCACTGGTCAGGACTCTGCTTTAGGGAGGAAACCACAGCTCCGAGGCAGGATTGCTGATTTCTCCAGAACTCTGGAGGGCCCCTTGTGCAGAGCAATCCCATCTTTTAGTGCCTGCCTTGAGATCCTTGGAGAATGCTACATCTTCTCCCTTATGCAGTACACAGAAACAGAATCAAAGCGTCTCTCTCTCAGCCTGTGAACCACACAACAAGGGCTTTATGGCAGCTTCAGAGAGGTGTGTTTACCTTGTTTATGATGCATGTACTAATTAGAAAGAGCTGTGTTCTCTTTGTGGTGTAAGATTTTGCAGTGGATCTACATCGTCATTAATATCAATAATAATTGAGATGAAAATTTCAAACAAGTGTCAGGTAATCCTTGGGGGAGAGAATTCAGGGGATCTCATTCCCTGATTTTGCCTTCTCTCCACCTGGAAAGGAAGTGAATGAGCCCATCAGACCACAGTCTGTGGAGAGGAAATTCCTTGGCTCCGAGAGATGAAGGCATGGTTTGCTGAGATTACTGTTTACCAGGGACAAAGGCCGGCTGCTTTGATGCTCTCCCAAGACTAGAGATGGAGAAGAGGCTTTGGTGCAGATCCATGCTTTCACATTGGAGGTTATTCTAGTTCCCTGGCATGGAACCTTTTCCTTCAGAGTCACAGGGTAGATGCTCATGTAATGAATCAAGACGTTGGCTTTCAGGAGAATGCTTGATATATTGCTTTATTTACCATAGCTTTAATTTCACTGTATAAACAAGAATACGCCATTTTCTCATCATCTGAAGAACTTTGAATTTCTTAAATCTCATCAAGTGTAGTGTTATTTACTCAAGCTTTTATCTGAATTCTGCCCTGGAGTGCTTGTAGGCAGTTACATTTATCTCTGTAATATTACTCACCATTTAGTAAAAGAAACAAAAC
This sequence comes from Canis lupus dingo, assembly GCF_003254725.2. NCBI lineage: Eukaryota > Metazoa > Chordata > Mammalia > Carnivora > Canidae > Canis > Canis lupus. The sequence continues at coordinate 34,126,786 of NC_064253.1, read as the reverse complement.
AAAACAAACCCCAGCAAAAAAAAAAAAAAAGAAAAAAAAATACCTCCTCCATAAAACACATATAAAACAGTAACATGTGAATGAACAAAATCCTGGCTTGAATCAGTTCTCTTGCAACAAATGTAGAGTTGTTTGTAATTTTGAGTAAATGAGTCTGCAAACCAAAATAGTTAGTAGGTTTAATTTTAGGTTTACAGTTTTGACATTGTAACCCTAAATTACATCTTACTTGGAAAAAAAAAAAATCTCTTCAACACAGACTTTTTTTTTTAACCTAGCGCCACAAGATGACTCTACATTAAAATTTTTCTGAAGATAATAGAGCTCTGTCTATCCATTCACCTAAATTAATATATAGATAACAAATAGTAGTATTTATTGGATCTTAGATTTGTTCTTCTTGTTGAAAATCATGGCAGTTCTAAACCCACTGAATTGTAAAAGAACAACAAAAAACTTTAAGTATGGCAGAGGGGGAATAGTCAGAGGATGCACCATGCTTCATATATGATGCATCGTTGTGGGGTGAAAAAGGGCTTGAAAGCAATCAAAATTTCTATCAAATTGAGTTATCTATGTGAGTTACAGTAGTCACCTTTTAAAGAAAGACTAGCACTTGAGAAATGTACTTGCCATTGGAGAATGAGGCAGTTATTTTGTGGTATCCAGCTAAATCTAGCAGGAGGCTCAGAGAGGAAGGGTTTCAGATTCCCTAGAGGGCAGGAAGTGTTTCTTCAAAAATTCCTCTATGTGGGGCTTCCAAGAGCAACATAAACAAACAGGTACTTAATAAATGTCTTTTGACGATGGCAATGGTTGGAGGGTAGATCAATAACTGAAATTACCTGGATTTATAAGACTAAAGGCTGATAGAAGTCTAGACATTGGCTATGATAAATGTCAATGCCCTAGTAAATGTATTTCCACGTTGAGCTCATGCGCAAAAAGGGACAGTGCATTTCAGATGCCAAACCCCTGACCAAATCTGGGCAGTTGTAGTAGCCTCTTTAGGCCTTTGGTAAAGTCCCCAATAAACTAAATACCAAAATCAAATATAAAAAATGAAGAGAACTCTGGACTGGCTGAGTGACATGTGTAGTCAGTGGTCTCTCAGGAGGCCAGGAGTCCAGCTCAGAGCTTTGTAACAACCCGTTCCTGCTTGCCCAGAACCTTCGAAGTCTCCCATTCACTAATGAAAAGTCTTTTTCAAGCCCTTATTAAAGCTCCGCAGACTTGGACAGAGTACCAGGGGATGGAATCCGGGTTTTATCAGGTGCTGCTTGAGGGGATACACCTCACAGCGGTTCAAGAGAACACTGGAAACAGAGATTGGGTTTGGGGGTGGTTGTTGGGAGTCAGAGGGAAAGGATCACAGAAATAAAATACTTTTTCAAAAAACTATCATTTGATTTTATGTTTGGCTTTAGGATGGTTATGGTGATAGTGTTTGTTCATATTTCCTGGACAACTGGCCTTTTCCTTCTGTGTTTCTCCTTTGGGAACATAGAAGCCTCTCAAATGCTGCCTTGTAGCTCACACCTCATTATTCTTATTCCCGTTGGGTTCAGCAAGCCTCGCCTTCTCCTTGAAAGTGCCCTTAGCTCTACACAGTAATGGGGGGGGCTCTCAGCAAACCGAGAGGACCGAGACAGTACACCCTGCTGGCAAACTGTCAGGACCCAGAGCAGTATATTTTTGTGCCCTGTTGCTCAACGTATTTATTTTATTTTCTCACCTTCACTTGCTCTTCACTTGGTTGGACCCTCCCATTGGTTTTATCTCTGTGGTCTGTGTAGTTTTGTAAGTGTTCTCAAACGTTTGCTGGAACCAAGTAGAGTATAGACAAATAGATACATAAATATCAATGCAGTGAAATCCTATCTTAAATGAGCTAATGAGCGATGTCACCATTCAGAGCAGGATTTGATGAGTTTTCCACAATAATATAGAGTTTGCTTAGTGTGTATCTTTTCTCTATCTCCCAGCACTATTAAATAATTAAACAATTTATATCTTATCTTTTGGTTGCTCATGCCCACTCCAGAAATAATTTGTAAGACAATCTAATTTAGATTCTATCTGCTTTAAATAGGAATTAGTGTGGGTTGAATATAATATAACTGAAAGATGGAACCTGGGAAAAAAATTATTGCCTGGAAGGTTTGGAAATTAATACTATTCTTCCTTTGAGCATCATAAGGCAATTGATCAAAATGGTCAACTTAATACAAAGAATATGACTTTTGGGTATAACATGCTTATGAATTTGAATATTAAATCATGTCTTCTACTTTATTAAGTTCTGCCCAATAGCACTTTCCAAACATTATTCATAATTTACTTCTGCTGTTACAGCAATATTTCAGAAGATGGATGAGGATAGTGGTTCTCATTTTCAATGTAAAGAACCATATTCTATAGACTGTCCAGGGTATTCTCATGAAATAAATGAGTTTCAGTTGTTGGTCTGTTTGATGTAGATTTTTACTGGAAGAGTATGCTTATTTTCCTTTCTTGATCATGACTCTGAAAGCAATTTTGGCAAATACAGAATAGTCCTTAGTGTCACATGAGGATGATGGAATGGAAGTGACTCTTAAGTAGTCCATGACCTGGGCATTGTGACCAGGGTGATGTGAGTCCTTCTGAAAATAAAGCATCTTTTTTCTTCTGGGGCTCACCTTTTCTTATGGGGGCTCATCTCCCTCTTGGCTTTCTACACACACACATATATACACACACACACGCATGCACTCATGCACACACACACATCCTTCATTCTTACGGTGGATACAGATGAACTCTGGCAAGACTTCCTTGAGTCTTGTTCCTGGCTTTTCTCATACCTGAACTATCTTTGCCCCATCCTCCTAGGGAACATTTGGGGCCAGCAGAGTGACTTGATAAATTATGCCACCATGTTAACGCCAACTTTACTTGTGGGATAAGCCCAGCTTGCATGTCCATTTTTATTTGTTGTAAATAATTCTTATATTAAAATTATTTTTGTTACTTTTGTTACTTTATTTTTCATTTTATTTCATAAAATAGATTTATTTTAGATAAATTTTTAAAAAATCTTGACTAGCGGCAATTAGTTTCTCAGCTGTTGCCATCTTATCTTTTCTAAGCAGGACAAAGTCTGCATTATTTCCTAATGTTAAACATTATTTTTGACTAAATTCGAGTTCTACTGTGTCCAATAGAATTGAAATGTGTCAGTTTTATTGTAGTTACTAAGGGTGATGACAATATGTACTATTTATTGCACACTCACTATGAACAAGGCACTGTGCTGGGAATTTACATAAAGTCTCTCAATTAATTCTCACTACACTCCTGCTTCAAGAGATTACTATTTGCTTTTTTATAAGATGATAAGAGAAACTCTGAGTTGATGGGCCATTTATCCAAGTTACAGCAAATGAGTGGACAAATAGGTTGAGAATTCTTTATTAAATTCTGCTAAGAGAAGAGTAATATTTGCTTTTTATAACAATTATTGGGATATTGCAGAAGTACTAACATAACAAGTTGGACTATTCTCAATACATCATTCAGAGAAAACCACTATTAACAATAGTGCATCTTTTTCTGACTTCTTGAGAATAATCCTTGTATTTTATCTGATAATTTTTAGAGTCATAATGTCTAATATTTTTTCTTATGACTTTTTATTGATGTACTTTTTTACTTTCTTTATAATTGAATCAAATACATCTTGGATTTATAATAAGTGAGAAGTCTCAGGGAAGTATAGCTTTATAATTTGCTTTCTGACTTTTTTTTTACTTTCAAATACTCAAATCCCTTATTTATTAACTTTTATTAATAATTTATTCTTAAAATAGTCTTCAGATAGTATGTGCAAGTGTTTCAAGTTGTCACTTCTATTTTTTTTGTTTAACACTATTAAATGTATAACTGGAGATATATTTTCAAACTGCTTGTTTTTAAGTATGTGTGCTCTTTCTTCTCTGTTATGAATGTATTAGAAACTCTGAGAAATCTTAGGAAAATTGGTGTCTTTGGAGATTAAGTAAAGACTGCTTTAGCTGTTATTTTTCCTATTTCTTGCTCTACTAAGCACCCAATTAATGAACTTGACATAAGTTATTTTTACCCAGCTATACCTTGAAAAATTAAAAATAATACATTTACAGAAAATATTGAACACTACATACGGGTAAGAAGGAGAAATAAATGTCCCCCTTCCTCCTGGCCCTTATTCCCAATCCTAAATTTCTTCTGTTTCCAGATTTTCTTAATGGAATATGAGCATAGGTATGTATATGTATGTACATATTCTAAGTAGTGAGTGTTTTTAAGTTTAGATTAAATAAGACGACTGTCTTCACAGTGCATGTCTTCTCCTGTGCTCATTAATTGGGGAATAAACAGCTCTCAGTAGGACATTCATATTCAGTAAAATAAGAATCAACTTTTACTTTTTTTTTAAAAAAGATTTTATATTGTTTGAGAGAGAGAGAGAGAGAAAGAGCAGGGAGAGAGGCAGAGGGAGAGGGAGTAGCGGACTCCCCGCTGAGCAGGGAACTGGATGTGGGGCTGGATCCCAGGATCCTGAGATCACAACCTGAGCCCAAGGCAGACATTTCACCGACTGAGCCACCCAGACACCTCAAGAATAAGTTTTAAGTGGGAAAGAAATCAGGACCAAGGATGGAGAAGTAGAGAATCAAAATGTGGAAAAGGATATAATTTTTGGATTGTAGAATTCAACAATGTTTCCTGCCAGATTAACGAGCATCATATAAACAAAATTTTTTTGTAGTTAATGTAAAGCAGAAAGTAAAATTGGTAACATACTATTTTTTTTTTTTTCATCTGAAAGAAGGAAGTATAACAGGTTCTCAAAGGGAAGTTGAGCCTGGATTGCTCAAATTTTATTGGAGGTTTGTTACCTGGGGTGATGCCCTATTGAAATAAGGCAGGTCAGAATTGTAGGTTGTAACGTGTGTGCCTGCCAAAGATGAGGTGTATCCAGCTCCATAATACATGCGGTTTCTTGTTCAAAAATTAAGAATTTCAGGACGGAGCATCAGAACAGTTAGCTGCACAGGTTGGACCCCTGAAGGCAGCCCAGTGTGCCTGGATGCCCTGAGCATGGCCGGGGCTGTGAGGAGTGGGGTTGGTGGGGGTGTATTCAGCTGAGCGCCCTCAGTGGATTCCCTGATCTTTGCCACTTCTTAAGGAAGGGGCATTGCTGCTGGGCTAGGGTGGGTGACTTGTGGCAGAGGGAATGGGGAGTAACATGGAAGGCCTAGAGGAGGGCTCTGCTGGAAGGGTTTGGAATGTGGCTGGAGAGCTGCTGGCTAGACAGAAGGGGGCATTGGGGAATCAAAGGAAAGGGTGTGTGGTGAGGGGAGCTCTTCTCCCTTGGGTGCTGTGGGATGGGACTGGGGGTGCGTTTACAGACCACGTCAGTGTGTGGAAATAGAGACCACTAGGCACGCGGTTCCAGTTCCTTGAGGGGTTAGGACAGAGGAACTCACGGAGGGACATGGGCCTCAGCTGAGCGGCCTGGGATGTCAGTAGAGGCTCCCTATGTGAGGTGGCCCTGGGAGGGATCCTGAGAGATGAGTCCATCATCTGCAGGGCACACAGGCTTTCATATTCTGGGCTGTAAGGGAACAGCTGAAGGCTTCAGGGGGGTTGCACGGAAGTGTTTTCCTTGTTAGTGTAAAGCAGTGGTTCTCAGAGGGCAACGTGGGGGCCATCCACTAGCTTCTTAGCAATGTAGATGCTTGGGCCTGATTCTGACGTATTAAATTGGATCTCTGAGGGTGGGCCAGACGCTGGGTCAGAACAAGCTCTGTAGGCATGTGAAAGCTTGAGACCCACTGCTGTGGAGAATAGATGATAGAGGGGAGTTAGCCAGTCGTTATTTTAAGTCCCTTATTGGACTAATGACAAACCTGAGGACCCGGGAGACTAAGTAACTTATCAAAGATTAACTTTGTGGTGGGTGATAACGAAGACACAAATCCTGACTGTGCCTGGTCTTTCTGCCGAGCAAACTTCCCAGGCAGTAAGGGGATTATCAGAACATTTTAAAAAGGAAAATGTAATGATACGTTATATTACTTTTCAAAAAGAGCACCTACAAAAAGTTCAAATGGAAATAGGCAAGTAATATAATGCATGAAATGCCTGATACATAATTTTTGTTGTATCATATTTCATACGTGCATATTATGTTTGTGAGTCTCTGAGACTGGAATGGGGAAGAAGGAAGTGACTTATCTAAACTTAAGCTAATTATTCTCTAAGCAGTGAATTTACTAGCTCTGACCTTGGGCAAACATTTAATCTCTTTGAACCTCAACTTCCTTATCTATGAAATGGGGATAATAATACCTACTCTGACATGGTTGTTAGGATAAGGTAGTTTATGTGAAAGTGTTTTGAAAGTTGTAAAACCTTATAAATGTGGGTAATATTATTTTTATATGATTTAAACGTAAGTCTATTCATATAGCAGACATTTATTAAACACATAGTATGGACACTATTGTAAGTGTAGACTTTTCAGAAATGTGTTTTTGTTCAGGAGAATTATAAAACTTTTGAGATGGTTTTGGAAATTGTTCATGTTATTACTCAATAAGAAACCCATTCAGACTTAATATAGGAAATTTTTATTTGAAAGTCCCAATCCTATATTTTGGATTGACTCTTACCTTAGGTAGATAGTTCCCTTCTTTTTTTTTAAACCTTATTTCAGTAAAGATACCAACACATTATGAGGCGCATTCTACTTTAATATTTTTAATTTTGTCCTTTAAGAGATGATTCAAAAATTAAAAAGTGTATAATTATTTATATGACCTTCTAGAACAGCAACAAAAGTGGATGAGTGATCTCTAAGTAAAATTCAATCAATGAGTGGTTTATGTGACCCCTCAAATCCTAAAATGAATTGGAATAGTTTTGCCTTCAACAACTAAAAATAAGCATCCAGTTATTAGTATGAGCCTTTTGATTTGCTCATTTAAGCAGGTGTGGAAGTTCCTCATAGAGAGCCTGGATTCTCTCAAGGATTTTATTAATTCATGTCTCTATTGTGTGAGAACAGTTCATTTTTTAGGAATGCCCATTGACCTCTAGAGGTGGCACTTATTCTTTAATAAATGGAAGTTTATCTGCATCAGCACTAAGGCAACATTCCATCTAATACCAGCTAAGTTGAAGTTACCAATAAAGCCCAGCAGTGCATTTGTTTGATGTGGATATTCTGGTTGAAAGATAATGATTTAAATGTTTTAATCTAAAAAAAAATAAAATAAAATAAATGTTTTAATCTTCTAAATGTCAATTATTAATTCTAAAGATCTTTCTAAAGTGTACACTTCCTTTCCTTTAAGTATAATATTGTCACAACATAATCATTTTTTAATAACGTGGCTCCATATGGTTCAATTCAGATTTCACTGTAGGGCCCATGAAAAGGCTGACCTAAGGGTGCTCCTCAGCTGGGGAGGCACAGGAGGTAGAAAGAACATCAGGGCAACTGTGCAAGGTGGTTCAGTATCTCTGTGATAAATGAATAAATCTCTGGCCTCACCCTCATTATCTGCTCATGTTAACTTGCTTTGCTAACTCCCTCTGGACTCTGTTGGGTCATTGTCTTGAATAACTGTTCTAGTATTTTTTAAAGGTAGACAATAATGTGGTCAAAGCTTCTCCTTACTTTGCACTACTTTTTATAGTAGTGTCATTTTTAAGGTCTCTACGACTATTTTATTTTACTTTCTTTCCTAAACACTATAGACCCAATTTATATATCACCTGTGTTTTCTCTGTTTCTATACATTTCCATGCTGTTTCATAATGTCGTTCTAGGAAATGAAATGTATTTCTTTTTTTTTTTTTTAAGATTTTTATTTATTTATTTATGAGAGACACACACAGAGAGAGGCAGAGACACAGGCAGAAGGAGAAGCAGGCTCCCTGCGAGGATCCCGACGTGGAACTTGATTGATCCCAGGACCCCGGGATCACAATCTGAACCGAAGGCAGGCACTCAACCACTGAGCCACCTAGGCATCCTGAAATGTATTTCTTTTAAGAAACATCCCAGATCCATTCATATCTGAATTCAGGCTGTTTTTTGAATGTAGCTTTTGTAATTTAATTTTAATTCCAGGTCAACAAAAAGTGCAGGTTCTATTACTATTAAACATACACAATACATGTTTTTTTTTTTTTTTAAGATTTATTTATTTATTTATGATAGACATAGAGAGAGGGAGAGGCAGGCTCCATGCCGGGAGCCCAATGCGGGACTCGATCCTGGGACTCCAGGATCGTGCCCTAGGCCAAAGGCAGGTGCTAAACCGCTGAGCCACCCAGGGATCCCCACAATACGTGTTTTTAAATTCAGTGTCATGAGACATTAAGCTAAGGGTAGTCTTGTTTTTAAATGGAAGACTACAAAATGAATTATTGGGACTTTATCAAGAGGAAAAACTTCTGGACAGCAAAGTAAATAATAAATAAAACTAAAAGGAAACCTTCAGAATGGGAGAAGATATTTGCAAATGACACATCTGATAAAGAATTATCAGATAAATATACTTTGGATAAAAGTAACCAAAATGTATAAAGGACTTCTCAAACTCACCCAAAAAATAAATAATCCAGTTAGGAAATGGGCAGAAGACACGAACAGACATTTTTTCCAAAGAAGACATAGACATGGCCAACAAGCACATGAAAAGATGAATGAACGATTGCAGTTTTATCCAAGGTCTTTTCCATGTTTTGATGATACCGAACATGGCAGAAATATATGAATATAATTAATAGTCCAAACGTCTAGGGACTAATTGTTGAGTATCTGGCTTTTAATCTAAACAGAGACAGAATAATCATGTACACACAGATCCACTATTTCAGTACAATTTTAATTTGTTAACTAGGCTTTCTTTTAGTTTCACTTAGCGAGTTACTTAATAACTTCCCTGAAAATCCGCAATGTGTAAGAGATACAGCTATTCTGACATGTATTAAAACTGACTCTAGTAAATGAAATTTGAAATAGGAAGCTTTTTTTAGGACTCATTCAAGAACATTTACATTTGAGAGTTAAAAATATTCTTTCTGGTTTTTTTCTTAGTAAAAATTTAAACCAAACAAAATTAAAATAATGAATGATGTTTTCTGCTATACTTATTGTAATTACCTCTTCTGCTTGAAATTTTATTTTTTGGTCTCATATGAAGTGACAGATCATTACAGCCAATTTGTGGTTTTAACAATCAGAAGTAACTGACTAATGACGCTATTCATATTTGGTTGGGGATTAAAGGAGAGTCATTGTGTGAGTGTGGGTGCGTGCACGCACATGCGCACGTGTGTTTATATTTTAGTGTATTTTCTTCATAACCGAAATGTCAAAAACAATTTGTAAAGCTACTCTGAATGTTTGGTATTTTCAAGCCCAAGAGTTTTAATCCCTTTTTAAATTCTTTTTTTCAATCTTTAAAAAATTTAAAGTTATTTTTTGAACAAAACATTAAAAACAAAACAAAACAAAACAAAACCCACCACCAGCAACTTTTGTCCTTAAAGTCGAACAGATGGAGGGGTAGAGATCTTACCCATAAGAAAAGTGTTTTAAATGGCTTCTACATTTACTACTTTACTTGTACAACTTGGATGCCTCTCTATATATTTAGTTTCATTCAAGTTTTCCGTTTTTTCATTCTGAAAAGGAAGCAAAATACTGAATCCTTTTTCCAAAGGAAAATGTTTGTAGTGTCATGAAAAATGAGAACAGATGGCATTGCAAAGCACTGGGGAGAAGTACTGTACTCCAATTGAAATTGTTAGGCAGAGTCAGAGGCAGGCTATGAAGCTACCAATTGTTGCAGTTATTTATATGACTTAATTCAAGCGCATAAAACAAGAAGTTACAAGGTAGAATTTTGCCTCTTACATTAAATAAAAGGCATTTTACTAATTTACAGTCCAGACTTCACTGAGTGCCCAAGTAGCCAGGTTTTATTAGGAAAAAGACTAATCTGAGAAAAACAGTCCTAGTCACTTAAAATGTATTCTATAATTTTGGGTTTCACAGTGGGCAAGTTTACCCAGATGCAGTGTGACAGCCTATTAGCAAAATAAACAGGTCTTCTGAAGTTGGAGTCCTCTGCTCTTTTCCCTCCACTTTTAACTAGATTAGCTTTGCAGTGCATCAGGGCTTGGGTTGTGGTAGGGTGCATTAACTTCTGCTCACACTGTTCTGATTGAGCAGCAAAGCATCCATTACCAATACCATATCCAAAGTGACGTTTCCATACAGGATGCCTGCTGTTTCATTCATAACCACAAAACAGACCGAAATGACTTTACTTCTTTTTACAACTTGCAAAGAGTTAATGGACTGTGCTGGCCCCCTGCCAAAACCTTTAAGAAACTTTATTAATGTGTTATGAGGCTGGGACACCATAGTGTGGGATTTTATTGGTTATTCATCTTAATGAATAAAAATATGTATGCACAATTAAAGCCACGTTCTCTAGCAGTTGCCTTCCAATAAATGTTGAGTCTTTGTCAGAGCTCGTTATTGCATTTGCTGATCAATTTTGATCCTTTTCTTTCCAAAACCTAAAGTTATCAGCAGTCCAATCACATGGACTTTGTTTAAAGAAATACCAGCTTAGTATTTGAAAGGAATGATTACTTAATAATGAAAAGAAAATTCTTAAATGGATGGTAAAAGTGGCTATGTTTTTAAGGGAAAAAAAAACTGTATGTAAAAGCTATTTCATGAGCTGTAGCATTTTTCTCATTATTTATAAAAAAACTGATCTATGATGTATTAATTCATATGTCAGAGACAATGTAATTTTGTTGTAGATCACATAAGAAATTGATATTGGATAAGCAGCATTAATTTTTTTCCTCCATGTGCTCTATTATGACATGCCAGTTACCAGACAGCATTTCATTTTTATTTTCATAGTTTTATTACCCTTTTATCCTCTGACTCCCCCCCCACCCCCACCTCCTTTGGGGTGAAATGTTGCAAGGAGGGAACGAGAGCAGAGATTGTATCATATTGCAACTGATTTTAAAAATGGACTGAGGAATGGGTGGGTCTAGATAAATTTAATGAATTGAGAAAAGTTAATATTTTTGCATCTTTTGAAATATGTATTTGCTCCCCCAATAGAATATTATACACCTCCAAAAGAATATCAAATGGTCTTTTTCAAATTTGTAAAAATAACCCCCAGTACCTAAAGATGAAAACTTCTAGGGCTTTTTTTTTGGCAAAATGATTTTCATATTATGGTCATTGGAGTGTGGAAATGTTATACCACTTTGTCAGAAGTACTTATTAAGAGTTATTTAAAACAACAACAAACACCCTCCCACCCCCCCAAAACCTTTGGTGGGTAAAAATATCAAGAGAAGTACATTATTCTCTTAAAGCAGTAAAATTTTTTAAAGAGGTTTTATTTATTTATTCATGAGGACACAGAGAGAGGGAGGCAGAGACACAGACAGAGGGAGAAGCAGGCTCCCCATGGGGAGCCTGATATGCAGAACTGGATCCCAGGGCCCTGGGACCTTGAAAGCAGCAAATTTTTAGAAATTTGAATAGGAGTATCTTTATTCATGCTAAGGTTCCTAAAGTCATTAGTCATGGTTTCACCTTTAGTAGAAATGAAAATAATTCAATTTTCTTGAATTAACAGTTTTAGAAATAAGTATAATTTCTTTCTTTCTTTGACAGTTTAACCTATTGTTGAAATGGAAATCCACACAGCCAATGAATTTAACACGTAACAGCTTATTCTGGTATCAGTGAACCAGAACTTGACTTGAGGTTTAAAAATGGCCTACCTTGAAGTCGTTAAAATAAGGTTACAGACATGAGAATAAAATTTGGAAGATGATTCAAAATGACTTTGCAGGGAGGGGGAAATAAAGCTATTTGGGGAATGGGAAATCTCTCAAATTAGATTTTGAACATTGTGGGCAGCTGGCCATTTTTTCAAGTTGAGTCATCATGCTGAGGTACTTGGCCTTGTGAATTTGATAATTCTGTGCTCTGTGTTGTAACTAACTACCTCAGTTGAAGCAAAGGCATATTTTGATCATGTATCTTCCTTTGAGTCTCCTTCAGCTGAGTAGGAGGAGGTGGTGGAAGTGCTGTTGGTGGATCTGTCTTTCAGGCGGTGATGGAAGCTGGCTCTTGTGTGCATCCCATGTTGTGTCAGTAAAAAAAACTATCAGACCCTAAACCTTCATTAAGTACAGCTAAGCGTGTAGTAACATTCATGGAAAAAATGGCACATGGGAAGAAATCAGACTGTCATTTGTGAGATGTGGCTTAGAGAGGAATTACTTGATCCTGTGGTGAAGTCTCAGGACTTTGGTGGGAGATTAGGAGGTTTGTGGGGAATGAAGAGTGTAGTGGCTTTGGAAAGGGTGTCTGGTATTCACATGTTATCGCGGCACTGAGCTCCTCATGCTGAGCTGGCCCTTTGCCTTTCAGCTGAGCGCATTGACTTAGTCCTCAATTTGTGGCCTGCCATGGGCAAAAAGGGTTTTCTGGTTTCATCCTTCTCCCAGTTTGTGCACATTACCAAACCACAACTTAAACTCACCACAATCAGCAGCCGCCACTCAAGGGAGGCTTCCGCTGGGAAAATTGGGAAGTTATGTGTCGAAAATTAGGAAAGTCGCCCAAAGAACCCTGTAACTGTAGAGGAATAATGTCTACCTGGACTGTATTTCTGTTTCTTATGGTGACACCTCTAGTTTGAGGAAACAGCAAATATACATAGGACTCTGAGTCTGTTTAATTTCTAGGTGTTTCAGTTATTAGCAGAATAGCCTTGGGCAAGTTTTCTCCTGAAAATGGGGATAATAATAATATCCAACTCACAGTGTTATTGTGAGGATGAAATCTATGTGTCATATTGAGAGCACCTTTTGGACATATAAACAAATGCCCAATGCCTTACTGTTATTTTTATTACTATTTCTTCTACCAGATATTTGTTGATGAGGGATATAGTGATATGTAAACATACACGATGTATTAGGCACTAGTGCTTTATGTAACTAATTGCATTTTTTCTCAGTAGGATTTTTTCAAGTGTAGGGATCAATTTGATAGGTACTGCAGTGTTTTGTATACTCAGCACGTGTTTGACTTTCAGAAATTTGGATTCTAGGTGGATACATAATGCATTCACTTGGCAATATGTGACAGAAAGGACCAACATAAGAAACAAGAATTGAAGAAAATTTGAAACTATTTTTCAGGGTTTGTTTTGTTTTGGTATTGTCTTAATCCTATAGTTGTGTCTTTAATGCCACAGAGTCTCTTTGCATATAGTAGATTATCAGTCAACATTTACTGAATTCTGTTTGTTGAACAGACTGTCATTTTAGAATCTGAGAACTCTTAAGAAGGAAAGTTGATAAGCTAGCAGTATCGAATCATGTAAAATCTCATGGAATTAAAAAAAATAGCTTGAGTTTTAAAAATATTAGTAAGTTAGCAGAGAACTGGAGACATTTTCTGAACTCACCAACTTTGGTTCACTAGTCTTTTGAGAGTAGCCTGCTGTTTTACAACCATGTGACTTTGACCCTCCTGATAACTAATTAAACAGAGGCTAAAAGTCTCAAAACGTCCTTCCTGCAGACTTATAATAATGGTGAGCAGTTTTTCTGCCTTTATTATAAAGGTCCAAGAAGTATCCATATGCATATACACATTGTGTGGACACATAATCAAAGCTAGAAAGCCTGGGCATTTCGTGAACAAGCTCTGTGACTGTAATGAGTGCCACCAGCCTGTGTCAGCATTGTGGAATTCATTTTTCCTCTCTGAATGATCTCTGGGCAGAGGCAACGTTGGATTCAGTTGAAGCTTAGAATTACGGAACAGTCTTCACTGCCAATAATGATTACAGGATAGTACAGCAGGCCTAATGTGTCTCTCAATCTGAGCTTAAAGTTGTGGAATACCTAAAAGAGAAAAATCCAGTGACCTCATTATGCAATATTTGGCAGCTGTGGACATAGGATTTTAGCTGGGACTTTAATAAAGAAAAAAAAAAGGACAAAGACAACACGGGTCTTGTGAGATCTAGGTGTACTTCTGTACCTTTATCCTTCAAGTGTTTTGTATATTCCTGCTATGAGCAAATTCGTCTTATCCATGGTTTCCCACTGTACCTGCCTCCCTCGCTCTCCCTCCCTCTCCCTCTTGGTCAGCCCTTGGAACTTGCAGAGGCTGTGGATTTGGGCTCAGTTTTCACAGTTTAGTGGGTTTTGTGCTATGGTGTCTGCCATGGAAGCATATAAAATGTTTTTTTTGTTTTGTTTTGTTTTGTTTTTTAAATATGTCATTTGTGTAAGAGATGCATAGCCTCTTAAAGAAAGAGAAGGAACCAAATTTAAATTGTTTTGTTTTCATTTTGTATACACATATGCTTTGATAAAGACTATAAATCCGTGTCAAAATTATGCCATCGCAAATGGGAAAATGTTGGCTTTGCTCATGCTTTTACAAAGTAGGTTTCCGTATGGTGGGGAGTTTTTTGGTTTTTTTGTGTGTGTTTTGTGGGGTTTTTTGCTTCCACAAAATTAAGTGCGTCTCTTTCCATTAGCAGAAAGCATTGTGGGCCTGTGTGTCATGGAGAAGCTGAGGTGAGTGAAATTTCATAAAGCCCCCCCCCCCCCCCCCACGTTCTCACTTGTATTCCCAAATTGCTTTGTAGTTAGCTTTTCAAACAGCTTCAGAAAGAAAAACAAAGGAAAGTTGTGGTACCAACTCTTGGTCCTGCGAGCAGTAGGCTTCCTGGCTCCACGCGAGCCAGGCTGGAGACCCCTCCGGGCCCAGGGCTGCCCTCTGCCCTGCGAGGCGGCCGGCCGGCGACATTTCAGGAGGCGCTTGGCAGCCATTTTAGATCCTGCCCGCGCAGAGAGCTCCTGGCTGCCAAAAACTGCAGCCGCTCCGTGCCAAGACACTCTTGGCAGTGCAGATAAACTTTGTAGAGATACACAGTCCAGAAATATCTTATAATTACAAAGCACAGGGGGCAGAATGTTTTTACAATACAGCTGTGCTAATGTAAACATTTAATTTGGCAGCCTTCTCCACCCACTTTTCAATTAACCGGGTTTATGCAGATACTTTAGGTCTGTAATAAACTTTATTGCTACTTCTCTTAGAGTACAGTTTATGAAACACAGATTTGAGGGGCTTTTTTGGGGGGTTTTCTGCCCAGTTAGGAAAGCACATTGTGCATGTTACGTTGCCATGAAGGGGAAGCGTAGCTCTCTGTCTCAAAAACGCCACAGGCCTGGCTTAACTGAAACAATCACTCTAGGGGGGAACAAAACCCGAGGGGGCTGTCTCCTTTGGCTTCTAAAGCCTGCAAGAGGATATTAATAGAAAGAGGTAAAATCACTTATATAGCTACAAAAAGACATTTGTGTTGGTGATCATTAAAAAAGATAAATGTCCCCTGCAATGCATGAGACTGTTTCAGAGATAAATTCCTGATAACAGTTCTTACAGATATAATTATAATAATTGTGTGATCGCCATGATAATTATTCTTATAGAGTGAAAGAAATAATTTTCTATCTCAAGTAGCATTCAACTGTTCAGCTCACAAAGCTAGTCAATAGATCCTTTTCAGCTAACCTAAAAATGGTGGAGGTCATAGAGCTTTAAAGCTAAATTTGGGTTTAATTGACATTGTGAAAAGGACTTTTTTCCATGAGGAATATGACATCACATTTCATGATGTCTCCTTAACATGCACATTGCTTACACATTTTTCAGATAGATTAGAGAAACCATGTAAATACCATACCTATGGATAGTTTGGGTATTTTTAAGACTCACAAAAAGATTTTCAATGCCTGTTTCCCTATCTTTCCATTTAGAAATTTTGCGTTGGTTATGGTTTTTAAAAATTAACCCCTTTACCTCTTGATGGTAGATTTTCATATTAGAAAACCATTTGTCTGTTTTCCCTCAGGACTCCTTTCAAGTCCCTCATGTAGTCTGGCTCCGTCAACATTCAATCTGTGGGGTGTGCCCACAAAGTAATTTTCAGTATGAAGTTGTGTTCGACTGTTCAGATCCCAAAGCTAGTCAGTACGTCCCTTTTGGCAATCCTGAGCCATGGCAGAGGTTAGAGAATTTTAAAGTGTGGTCTCGTTATTTTATAGTCTTGTTATGTTATGCTGTGATAGTATTTTGCCCTCATATTTCCTTTATGCATTCTCCTTATCACAGCTAAACAATGCATTTGCTGTAGTTTTTATTCTCTCAGATGTTTTACTCATTAAAAGCAAATTTCAAGCAAAAAAAAAAAAAAAAATTTGACCTCACTACTAAATCTGTGTTCTGTATGTGTGTATGTGTGTGTGCAACGTGTTGATTTTATTTTCAGAATGCAGTAATTGTGGATACCACTTATTTAAGAATTTTAAACAGAGCCCATTTTACTTGTTAGCAAGTGAGTGAAAGTTGGGGTAGTGCAGATTAAACGGCAAGCTACATGAGGACGGGAATAAATCATGTTTTTTTTTCACCATTGTAGACTGAGTTTTGGTGATGATACGTGAAGTCTTATAGGGTCTCAGACTTGCTTTCTTTTTTAAAGAAACAAGCAAATGGATAAATCACGTAAGTCAAGCTAGAATCAGAATATTGAGTGTTAACTATATAAACTGGTAGCTCATTATGAAGCTCTCTTTCAGATTGTTGTTTTTCTTTGGGAAATTAATGCGCTTTGTGTCAGTTTCTTCATGGAGAGAATATCCAACATAGCATTCTGTCTGTAGCTTAAGTGAATCCCAAAATTATTCAGGGTAAATTGTGATACAAGGAGGTCATGGTCTTATGGAGGGAAGTAGTATATAAGTGACCCCCAATCAGAATGCAGTGTTAAGGTTCTATGTTGGAGGTATGATGAAGGTGCTGTGGACCTGAGAGGTGGCCTCCTTGAGTGGCAGAAAGTATGGTTCAGAGAAGATGATAAAATTCAAGTGCCTTAAAGATGACTTAGGAATTTTTCTAGCATCAAGGAAGGGATATTCCAGGAGTAGAAACCTTATGGGCCAAAGCATAAAGAACTGCGACTGCACAGCATATTCTAGTAATTTCAAGAAGTCTGCTAGAGCTTAGGTGTTGGGCAGTTGGGTACAGATGTAAGAAGGGGTAGAAGATGACAATTTGTCTGATCAATGTAATGAGAGTTGAGGCTAGACCAGGGCCAGATGACCAAGAGTCTTGCATGCTGTGCTAAGGAAGTTGTACACTGTTCCGAGGAATAGAGATCCATCAGGTAAAGAAGAAGGGAAGTGATGTGATTCCCAGTGGTGGTGCACAGGACCGAGTTTGGCCTCTATGGAAAGACTGACTCCCCATCATTCCAGGAGGCCAAGGCCATTGCCAGATGAGACATGTATGTCCACTAAGGGACTGTGCAACAGAGCAGATAGAGATGGGAGGATGGACTTGAAAGGTAGAGTCTTGGCCAGCAGCTGACTGTGAAGCTTTCAGGAGATGAGATTTCCAGATGTTTAGGGAACTGAGTGGTTATGGGTGCCATTAATTGGTTTGTGGACAGGAAGAGGCTGAGAGTACGCATGGGTTGGGCACTAGCAAACACAAGGGATTTTGCAGTTAAAAAGACAGGTTAGGGCTAGAAATAGAGATTTGGAGTCGTACGCAAATGAGTAATTATAAACGTGGAGCAGGTTGTAAGGTTCCCTTACTCCGGGAAGGTAAGAAGCCAAGAAGGAGGGCCCTTGGGGAGATTGTCTTAGGGCTCATCAATAGGTTGGGTGCTGACAGATGAGAAGGAGATTGTCTTAGAGATTGGAAAGAAAGCCCTGAAAGGGAGGTTCAGAACCAGGAAGAGGTGGTGGCCTAAAGGGTAAGAGAAGGATAACTTTGTAAAGTTAGGGATGGTGTGTGTCAAGAGTCACCTGGATAGGAGCTGGGGAAGGTTAAGTAAGGCAAGCGGTGGTGTACAGAAATAGTAATTGTGGAGTTAGAACACATCTAGACTTCTTGGCTCTGAAAGCTGGGTTTGGGGCATGAGGATTATTATTTATTCATTTTATTTATTTATTTTTAAAAGATTTTATTTATTCATGACACACACACACACACACACACACACACACAGAGGCAGAGACACAGGCAGAGGGAGAAGCAGGCTCTGTGCAGGGAGCCCAACGTGGGACTCGGTCCTGGGTCTCCAGGATATCAGGCCCTGGGCTGAAGGCGGTGCTAAAGCGCTAAACTGCTGAGCCACGGGGGCTGCCCCTATTTATTCATTTTAAATAGTGATCAGAGAGTATTGAGTTTTGCACTTGGGTTTTCCTCCCCAGCATAAATTTACCAAAACAGATTCAGTCCTACAGGGGTCCTGGGCTGCTTAAAGGATGAATATTCTGCACAGACCTTAAGAAACTTCTGGTAGAGAACAATGGATTATATTATTTGTAATCTCTCCCTTCTCATTCTGAGGAGGAAATTTGCATTTTTTTCCTCCATCTAATTTCACCACTGGTGACTATATTTAAAGAAGCAGAAACCACTCAGAATTTTTAGTGTAAGTTTGGAGGAGGCATGAACAATTTCACAGAAAAGAAAGGGAAATGTGGCCAACCAGTGAGCACACCCCTTTAATTGCTCTTACCAAGCCTTCAGACATGGCCCTAGGGGGAAAATTATGCTCCCCCTCCCTGGATTCACCCTGTTAGCAGCAGCAGTAAGGAGCAATTTATCTGTACAATCCCCTCTGCTCCCCTTCTCCCTGTGTGACTCCCCAGCTTAGCAGTAAAAGACTCAGAAAGTGGTGATATTATGCTAGTACACACAGATTATATTAGAAAGTGTGATTGAGCCAGCTAGCTTGTAAGTAAAAACAATAGCTCACTGCAACTGGGTGCAGCTCTGTATCCTCCCTGGGGGTCTCTTCAAGGGTCTTAAAACATTTTTTTAATGCCCAGAGCCTCCAAGCTTGCTGAAGTGCATCCTCAACAGGCAGTGTTAACTTTGGAGTTTCCTCCGAATGAAAGTAAGTGAGCCTGTGGAGTTCTTGCTAGGTAAAATAAAAAATGCAAATGTCTGTGGCCCTCTCAACAAGTAAACTGTCTGTGGGCATAATGGACTCTAGTCCATCTTTACTCTCTCTCCAGCCTTTGCTATCTGAAGATGCTGCTTCACCACTTTCTCAAGGAAGCCCAGATAGGAGCAAATTTAGTTTCTGAAAGTAAAGTCGGACCTTGTTTAAGTTAATTAGGGTCTGGCAAAGGATTTAACTTTATCAGGCCTTTAAAGTGGAAGGATGTACGTACACTGCAGCCGGCTGCGACTTGCCAATTAGCTGGGCTTTCCCCACTGTTTCTGGTTTGGCAGGGATGAGGTGGTTCACCCTGCCGCACTGCTGCCTGCCAAGGACACATGGCCAGCTCCCGGCTTCCTGTCTTCCTCTTTGTGTCCTGGCCTAGGCTTCCAGGGAACTGCCAAGACACCATTGCCAAAAATCTTCCTTCGGAAAGGTCAAGTAACCTCAAGTCACCTGTGCCAATGTTTGTGTTTTCTTTTTAATCCTTATGTGTTCAGCTTGGAGAAAAGTGTACAACTGAACATGCAGAGAGTGAAACCTGGGGTCACTTTGGATCCCTTGGATAAAACAGGAGAACCCAAGGAATCCCTTGGCCAGTCAGGGTATGATGTTTCTAGTAGAATTCTATTTAAAGCTCTGCAAAGTGTGATAGAGTTCAGAATGGTTCAATGTGGATTTGGATTTGGTTTGCTTTTTAGGATTCACTATACACATGTGATTTTTGGCTGAAGCTGACTCCTGGTGCATCACATGGCAGGGAGAGAGAGAGTAGTAGAAACTGGTCTTGGCTTACGGGCTGCATTTTTGTTTGTTTGTTTGTTTGTTTGTTATTTTAAGACTTTATAGCTACATCCTACTTTTTGCTTTCTAATTTAGTGTCTGCAACCAAGCGTTCTGGTAAGCAACCTGAGGACAGTGCAGAAGAGAGTTACCTGGGGTGCCTTTTGAGACTGCCATTCTCTTGGCCCCAGTATGACTGTCTGGCACAGCCCTTGAGTGTGGGTTGAAAAATCTAAATTTTTAACAAGCATCTTGAATGATTCTGAAACTCACTAAAATTTGTGGACTGAATGTGAAATGAAAATAAGGCAAGGAGCATTTATTGTCACCACATGGCACATTGTCCCACAAGTCTCCTGTAATTGACCTTTTTGGAGACCTAGAGCTTAATCGGACTCTTCAGATTGCATGCAAACCAACAACAGTGACGAACACCTTTCAGAAGGTTTAAATTAAAAGATACTAATAATATAAGAAAACTTTATCTAAATAATTGTCCCCTCTCAGAACTTTTAATTTTAAGATTTTTAAAATTTATTTTTATTTTTTAATTTTTTTAAAAAATTTATTTATTTATGATAGTCACAGAGAGAGAGAGAGAGGCAGAGACACAGGCAGAGGGAGAGGCAGGCTCCATGCACCGGGAGCCCGATGTGGGACTCGATCCCGGGTCTCCAGGATCACGCCCCGGGCCAAAGGCAGGTGCCAAACCGCTGCGCCACCCAGGGATCCCAAATTCTAAGATTTTTAAATAAGGCTTGTTCAGTGACACATAGAGCCACCAGGAGTTGTGTACTAAACAAATCTGGAGGGCTTGCTCCCTGTAGCCTGCACTGTGAACATCGTTTCATGGAGGTGCGTGATGTGATGGGCCCAGTGATACCTCTCATTAAAGGAAAGTTCAGTGTCTCCCAACATTTCATAATGCAAAACAATTTTCTTCTCTACCTTGAAAAAATACCATGTGAGGAATATGGAGCCCTTATAGTGCCTAACACTGAGCCACATGCTAATGTTCGTGGTTGCTAGCATTTAACAGGAGACTGCATGTTCTGCCTGTAGACTCATTGCCCTGTTGGAGAGGAATAAATACCTCTTCCTTCAAGGTCCTTCTAGCTGGACTAAGAATCAAATTGACATGAGGCAGATTAACAGTAGAAAAATCAAATTTAATAGCACACCTATGAGGAATCCAACAGATATGGAAATTCCAAAAATGTTTAGCAACATGATGCTTGTATGAGCTAAGGAGAGGGGTAGGGAGATAAGGATACAAAAGAGAGAAGGACCATCAGCAGGAAGGTGAAAGGGGATGTTTGGAAAGCAAAAGTTGCCCTATTATACAGGTATGTTTTTTAGGTAAAGAGAATCTCTGTTAATAGCCCTCTTCCTGATACATGCAGGCAGTTGAGGGAGAGGTACAGAGTTTTTCCTCAATCTGATGGGTTTTGATTGCTTTTAACTAAAAAATACTGCTCATGCCAAAGTGACCCATCTGGGGGTGGCCTGCCCTTGGCCCCTACAGCCCTAATACTCCCTTTTGGCTTTTCATGGAAAATTTTCCTTAGTATATACTTCCTAAGCTCAGTTTGATTTGTGCCTTTTATATCTTGTAATATGTTATTTTTAAATGATGATAAGAATGGGATAGCCTGGGCAGCCCTGATGGCTCAGGAGTTTAGCACTGCCTTCAGCCCAGGGCCTGATCCTGGAGACCCGGGATGGAGTCCCAGGTCACATGGAGCCTGCTTCTCCCTCTGCCTAAGTCTCTGCCCCTTTCTCTCTCTCTCTCTCTCTGTTGCTCATGAATAAATAAATAAAATCTTAAAAAAAAAAAAAAAAAAAAAAGAATGGGATAGCCTTGAACGTTTTTTTGGTCTTTGGTTGGTAGCATTCCTAAAGATGGGCCCAGGTTGCCTTTGTGATTTTACCATTTCTTTTCCTAAATTACTTCCAAAATTTGGTGGAAAGCTGCAGCCTCAGGACACCTCTACCTCTCTGACACGACTAACAAACACTACACTAATTTGGAACATATGTTCTGTCAAAGTTTACCTATAGCCTTGGGTTCCAAATTTGCAACTTCAGCATCTTCCATTGAAAAGAAACAGCATTTTTTTTCTTGAACTCCCCCCTTGCCTCCCCTTGAACCATAGTCTTTTATAACAGTAATAAGGAAATGTGGTTATGGGTATAATTGCCATGAGGCAATTGTACCCTTGAGGACGGGCAGAATTTTCTTTTCTGTAGTGTGAGGACTGGGCTCTATCAAGAAACTCCATTTGCAAATAACTCAATTAGAATAATAACAATGTCTTTATTTTTATGGCAACTTTCCCTATAGAGATCAAAGCGCGTTAGAAACATCCTATCAGATTCATTGTTCTAATACCCGGTGGACTGGAATAAAAAAGTTTTATTATAGCTCGTTTGAGATAGGCGATTGAGGCCAAAAGAGGTTAAGTGACATCCCAGAGGTCACAAAGAAACTCAGTAGGGGAACTGCAACGAAAAATCAAGGTTTCCTGTTACTCTGCAAGTTATCAAGCTACATTCTTTCCTGGCCATTGTAAAGGATGAGAATAAAGTACAAGCTCTCTTTTAGGATTGCAAAATAATGTAGGTGAAAGTGCTTTGAAAATCGTAAAGGTATTGTTGCTATCTTTATCACTTAGTACAAATGGAAGGTAAGAAAGAGCCTTATTGTCAGTGTCTCCTTATTCTAATGGCCATGACATGGATTTGCAAATTCGGGTTGATTGGGCCCAAATGATCAGTTTTCTTGATCATTAATGAAGGTCTAATGAAAAATCACATTTATAACTCTAAATAAAATAACACACTTAAGCATCTTATGGCTCCTTACAATTCTTAAAGAATTCTAGGAGTTTGAAAGCAAACTAGTAACAGATTGAGAAGCCAAAAATCAAAGTTGCTTTGGTTAAATAAACTGCCAAACACAAAACTTAACCAAGCACTCTGATTTTCTTTCTTCTTTTCTTTTCTCTTTTTTAAGGTTTTCACTTTGGACTCCATAGTTCTCCGGGTGGGTGTGATGTATTGAGCCCCCCCTTTTTTCTGGGTGTATGAGATGTGGGAGTAAAATTGCTACTAATCTTCCAACCTGATTTCAGGGAGCCTTGGAGGATGCATTCTCTGGGGAGGAGACACAATTAACTTGATGTTCTTAATTACTGTTGTTTGCTTTGTGATTAAAGGTGGTGTATTTTGGTGGAGAGCTGTTGGCTCCCCAAGTGTCCAGTGTGCTGGTGTTGGGGAACATCCAGAGTGATGGCATTCCCTCCTTTGAAGAAGAATCCCCTTTCCAGTAACTGGGATCTGAAATATCAGAAATGCCCACAATTTTATCTGACCTTGCCTTTTAACAGAAAAATGAGCATGTTAGGCAAAGCACAAATACACAGGGCTGTAAAGCTGTCTCTGATGTTCAGAGTTCTAGAGTAAGTTCATATTCCTTCCCTTTAACTCAAGTAAACGAAGTGATCTTCCCATTTATCATCCATCTTCCCTGTCAGTCTCCTGGGAAGAGTAATGGCCTTGAGACCTCATCTCATCATCAGTGCACTTCTTGTTGTGTCTTAATGCTTAATGAATGTTAAACTGAGAACGAATCAGCTTAAAGATAAACAGGTGAACAGAAAATAAAGCTCAACCAACGTGAACCTGTGTGTAAAATAACATGGGAAGAAAACATCCATCTTGTAAGAGTGCTTTGAGCCCCACTAAATGGGGCAAAAGTGGGCTGAGGAGACACATGCTATTCTCTTCCAGTCGAATGAATTATACCAGCTAGTTTATTCTAGTTTTGATCATTGCTGGGTGATATTAATTAGGGAACGTTCAGTTATTGCTTTCTTACTGTAAACGTATTTTTTTAAAGGAAAGTTTTCTTAAGCATTCCCCTTTTCCTTTCAAATGGCCTCGCTGGATTCCAGGCTCTTTTCTCCCCCCTTTGTGGTGTCTTTTGTATTTTGGTTTTCAGGGCATGGCATGAGGTACATATCCATAATGCCACAAAGGATTCCAGCCCAGTGAAAAAAGAAAGCTGAGCAGTGTTGTCACTTTAACAACACACCAGTCACTTTGAATGGGAGCCTAATGTGAGGAGGAAGCCTTGGCTTGGAATCTAGATGGGGGTATCCTAACCTTCGTATTCAAGTTGTGTGTGAAACCCGACTTCATTGCAGTCATGGAGATTGCCATTGAGTAAACAAGTCTACATAAACAAGAATGATGGAGCAGCACAGTAAAGTCTTCCTATTTATAGTTTATTATTTCCAAGCAAAAATAAAAGTTCTCATTTTGAGGGAAAATTACTTCTCTGGTTCATATCCTTTCAAAATGAACTAGATTTTTATCCCATCTTTCCTTCATTGAAGTATTCCTTAGATGTAGATTTTATGTCCTTGAGTTCCTTAGATAGAGGGAAGTATAGTTTTTTTGTTAAAAAAAATCTAATATTCTGTCCACAAGATGTAGAATGACAAGCATAATTTTCCTATAAAGAGCTGTGGCTCTTTATTTCATTTTTAAAACCATGTCACAGGCGGGAGAAGGGCTGGGACCCCTCTGGTAGGTACAGCTATGCACGTCAGTGATGGAAACTATAACATCAAACCTTGCTTCTGCCTCAGTCGGTGGTGCCGAACATCCTTCACCTCTTCCAGCAGTTGAAACGTATCTATGAAGGAAACTTATGGTTTCAGTCCAGTTCTTGGGCAGAGAGACACCACAGTTCGCACGTTCTCTACCTGCCTTGGCATCCTCAGCCAACACATCAAGGCTTACGCAGACCTAGGAGAATACAGTTTCCTTCCCGGCCAGGTGTAGCACAGTGTGAGAAGTCCAGGGGATACCACATGTTGAGATTTAACCTTTCCGGGTGGGGATGGTTGGAGAAAACTCCCTTGAGGTGGTACAACCCATCTCTGGTAATAAATAATTTACTTGTAAATTTACTTGTAAAGTAAATAAAAAATTTACTTGTAACTATTTCCATGTTATTTTGTTGCATTTTATCTGCCATGCCATTTTTAAGTGGATGGAGACTTTGTGCTTGTTGGCTTCCAGCCATATCTTCAAATACATTGTTTGAGGGTGGAGATTAGTAGTCTCCACTAATCTCTGTCCCCCTATTTCTAGGTGGGTGCCTCTTTAAACCAATTTCTGGGTGTTATATCTGTCATAATTTCAGTTATCTTTTAGGATAGTGCAAACAATTCAATTTCATTTGTTTTATCTTGGCTTTAATGGAGTTATATATTCCTACGTGATGGTTCTTAAATCACAGAATCCACATAATAGAGTACATTGAAAGAACTGGTGATATTTTCTTGCTGCCTTTTTTTGGACTGCAACTCATAATTAAAGTTTAAGTAAATAATATATTCACAGTAAAAAACCGGTTAGGGTTTAGAGTCAATTTCTCTCTGGCATTATGCTTCCTGCCTGTTACCCCCATTACCAGAGACACTAAAGGACTGTTTCTATTTTATGTCAGCATTATTCCCGTGGTTTTCAACGTCTGTGTAACATGTATTCCATCACACTGGATGTTACATTTTGGTATGTTCATTGCATTATAGTTTTCTCATTGGAAATAAAAGGGAAGGAAGGAGGATGCAAAAAGTGGAAATTATGGCTAGGCCTCCTTCATAATCACATTATGCCTATTTAGATTGTCACTTATTTTCTTTTTTCAATAAATATTTATTTAATTAAATTTGTAAATGTTGCCTTAAGTGACATAGATTGACAGGAGGCTCAGGTTTCAAAATTTCAGTAAACTGTACTTTTTAGTTGATACAATCTCCATATGATATTTAGTGCTAGCTATCATAAACTAGGATAATAAGGTTTAAAAGACTCATGAAACTAAAGCTTGGGGGAGTGGGCAGGAGAGTTCAAAATGATTGAAAGGAAACAGAGGGACACTGTAACATGGTACAATGCTGGTAGCCGAGTGTGCCCAGCTACCACCAGTGTCATCTGTTAAAGTGTCATCAGGAAAAATGCCATTGGATTGATGTTCTGTGTTTTCCTTGGTGTTACTTCCCTCTAATGGGGCTGTTAATCAGGCACACTGAAAAACATCATGTCAATCCACATAATTTTTATTTGTGATTATAAAGTTTTGGCACTGTGAGTTCATATACTTCCTTATGCATAAGGACATCAATATTTTTGTGTTGTCTCATATTTGTGGAGAAATCTAGGAAAGCCTCATAAATTAGAGTTCTGATCAAAGAAAATACTTTTGTCTATTCTTATTTAATGAATTTTCCTATGTGAAAATGCCGGATGTCAAGTGAGGTCTTGTGAACGATTTCTTAGAGAAAGCAGAGTAATGTTGAAATTATTTTTCCTTTTAAATATGTATTATTCTTATGTTGATGTATTTTGGTATATATTTAAGGCAATCTTTTTTTTAAGGCAATCTTTTTTATTTTCCCTACATGATATTGTTAGCTATGCAGACAACTGATAAGCAATTCAAAGTTGTGTTATGACATATAAATAAATGTGTTATATAAAGATAATCAGACTCAATGGATCCAGTCAAGAAGCAAATAGCCATGTTTTTAGAAAAGTCATTTACACAGGAAAAAAATTCAGGTATCAAACTTGTTGGATAGAGACTGACTATAAAATGGTAAAAAGGAGAAATAGTAAACGTGGATGGGTGCGTAGGATTATCAGATCTCTTGGAAGAGATGATTTAGAGCTGGCATTGAAAATCTAAGTAATTATAAAAAAATAAAAAATAATAATAAAAAAGAAAATCTAAGTAATTAGTCTTTTTTTTTTCAACTTGATTATATGTTGGTGTCATACATTACATAAGACTTTGGGATATAGGATTTCATAC
The DNA here is from genome assembly GCF_003254725.2 of Canis lupus dingo. Lineage (NCBI taxonomy): Eukaryota > Metazoa > Chordata > Mammalia > Carnivora > Canidae > Canis > Canis lupus. The sequence continues at coordinate 34,099,960 of NC_064253.1, read as the reverse complement.
TTAGTGCTGAATGGTGACAGTGCTTTCTCACCTTTTTTTTTATGAGAATCATAACAACTACTTGAAATTTATTAAATTCTAAATGGTATTATATTTAATCTGTCTAATACTGTTAACTCTATTACCTGACATTTATGTTAGAGTGATGAATATGTCAAATTTCAGCAAGCACATATATCTGTCAGGGTCCAGGAAAATAGAGTTTCTATCAGAGCATCCAGTAGAAAGACTTTTATGAGGGAAGGATAGGGGGCAATTACAATGATGTTAGAACAGGCAAGAAGCCAAATGGGCAGTGAGGCTACTCAGACATTAGCCACCAGCAGGAACATACTACCTCAACTAAGGCTGCAGGGGTCAGGGGAGAAGGTGATGTTACCACAGTCCTTGAGCCACAACTATCAGAGCTGAATGGGGATCACAGAGAGAGGGGCCCATCCATTGGAAGCTAGAACGACAAAGGATTCCTGGCCACCAGTTGGAGAAACCTGTCAAAGCAGAGAGAAGACATACTTTGCCTCTCCTTTCTTCTTGCCTTCCAATTTCCCAGACTCCCACCTGTGCTTCCAGTTGGTTGGACCTAGCCCAAAGCCAGTTGTTAACAGAGCTGGGAAATGTAGTTTGCAAGAAAAGAGTGAGGGATGGCTCTGAGGACAAGTTACAACTACTTGGCAATTCTGATTTTTGAGATGGGGTGGAGAGATGGAATTGAGGTAAAGATCAGAGCATTAATTTCATGGGAGGGATTGTGTTTGTATGATATTATCCAAAGTTTATCATACTAGTTTTTTTATTGGCATCGAGTTAATAAATTTTTTATCCTACTGGAAAATTTAGTTTATGATTTGTCATTATAGCATTATTATTAGATGCTTTTGAAAATTCTCCATGAATAATATTTTTGGTTAATTTTCAAATTTCAACGTCCTTTAAATGTCAGGAAGAATTTAATCTTCTCTAATTAGAACAAATCTTTAAAACCAAAAACAACAGGTGACAGGCTCAATCATTCTGTTGATGGTTAACTCTGACAAAGAATCATCGATGACCTCACCTTCCCCTCTTCTATCTTCTGGAGGTACTGAGAATGGACAAGGGAAGTTCAACTGCCCTTGTCATCAAGCACTGCCTACAACTTGGAAATGATGTTGTGGTTTCTTGGTTTTTCTGTGATTTCTTTGGAGGCTCAGTATGCAGCATACTTTGTTTTTTGATTGGAATGCAATGTCAGTCTTGAAATGGCAGCATAATAATCAATTTGGAAAACTGAACATTAGCTATGTGTAATGTATGTGCAGTAAAAATAATCTTTATGAGCATGGGAGATGAGTCTGCAGTAAAAAACTTGAAGTCGGTCTGTGTTAAAGTTTTGTCACATCTGGAAGGCATTTGATGTATAAAATTACCTAGGTTTGATACCATTCAGGGTTAAGACATATGGATGAGACATTATACAGAAACTGGTTCTTTTTCATACTTTTTATTCTAAGCTTAGAGATTTTTAATCATAGGAGTCCATTTGACTCTCTGCTAAAGATAAATTGAGCAAAATGACAAAATGGAAGGTATTTTGAGCACATGGTACATGGCTGAGCACATGGTACGTGGCTCTGCACACTAGTCTTGATTCCCTTCTTTAAAATGAATATAGCAAATGGACATACCTCTCCTCATTTGTTCTCATTTCCCAAATAATCATAGTCATGAATAGTGGATTCCATAATAGGCTTCTATAACAGGCTCTTTATTATTCTTGGTTAAAATAACCTGTATTTTTAACTTTCTTTTACAAATGACATTTGAAAGAATATTGCCACATTGGATTATAACAAATCTTCATATTTCTCTTGGGTTATAAGCTTTTTAGAGTTCCTTCAAAAATATTATCCTACTCATTAGAATAATCCTGACCTTCCCTTAGAAAAAAAGGTAAAATCAGGGGTTCTGGGTGGCTCAGTCAATTGAGCATCCTGACTTGATTTCAGCTCAGGTCATGACCTTAGGGTTGTGAGATCGAGCCTTACGTTGGGCTCAGTGGTGAGTATGAAGTCTGCTTGATCTTTTCCCTCTCTCTCCCTGTGACTCTCCACATGCCTACTTCTCTTTCTCCCTCTCAAAAAAAAAAAAAAAAAAAAAAAAGATAAAAATCACATTAGCTGGGCTTTTTTGATTTGTATTTATCTTATCAGTAAAAATGAGTGACATTCTTCTCATGCACAATTTTAATTTGCAGGAGGAAATTACTATCCTCGTTTGTTTCCTCATTTTATCCTTTTTTGAAAATGTTCATTCACATGATGTATTATTTAGGTAGTCTAATTCCTGGTAAACTAGCTTTTGCCCTGAAAACATGGGGACAGAACTTCTTTGAACCACTTATCAAGGAATTGTTAGGACATTGAATACCGCTCCTCTCTCTGCCACATCCGCACGCTTCCTATTCCATCAAGTGACTTCTCTGATTTTTTCCTCCAATTTCATGACAAAGTTATTTTATAAAAATAGGAGTACTGAATGTCTGACATGCAAATCTGCCTTACTGTGGTAGGAGGCATATTATTTTTGTCTTTATTTTTCTGCTAATTATTGTGCACCTCTGGATTAAATACATAACATTTATTTTCTATGTATATATGGTCATAGATTTAATAATAAAGCAAAGGCTAGTAGTTATCCATCATATATAGCCAATAAGATACATAAAAAAACCCATTCAGTTTCTTTTCTGTAAGTTTGTATGATGCTTTAAAAGTAAATATTTTAATGATTTGGCAAAGTATCTTTTCACCTGGCATAACAGAGAAATCTTTTCAAGTAAAAATTTTCTTTTTAGGAACTCATGTCTATGATAAAAAGAGCACTTTTCAAATAAGAATATGACTTCAGTCAATGACTGAATCAGTTGCTAAATTTGTATTTGGAGAGACGTTTTTAAAAAAATAGAATACATGTAGATAATCCTCAGACAAATAATAGCTAGGATTGGCATTACTGGCAATTATAATTTGAGGAAGGTGAAAAATGCCTTAAGTTAGAGCAGCCATCAAGGTCTTGTCTATTGTAAAATAGTGATCATTTATTCACAGGTGTTGATTGAGCACCTACTAATATGCCAGGAATTATGCTAAGTAGTAAATAAGACTTCCATGTATCTTGACCTCATGAATTTTATAACCTAGCCAACCTAGTCCTTTAATTTCCAGTGTTGTTAGTGTTTTCAAAGGGAAGTGTATAGTGAAAACAGAGGAGGACCAATTAAGTGGGGCTTCTGGGCGAGGAGTGAAAGTGGAAAATTAAACCTTAAAATGTATTTTTAAAAAGTATGTTAGGGCAGCCCGGGTGGCTCAGTGGTTTATCGTTGCCTTCAGCTCAGGGTGTGATCCTGGAGTCCTGGAATCGGGTCCCACGTCAGGCTCCATGCATGGAGCCTGCTTCTCCCTCTGCCTGTGTCTCTGCCTCTCTCTCTCTCTCTTTCTCTCTCTCATGAATAAATAAATACAATCTTAAAAAAAAAAAGTATGTTAATCTTTCTCCACAAATACTTGTGCATATTTTCACTGTTGTGTGAAGTTATTTTTCCCCCTCTTATTCCTGTTGTAAATGACTAAGGCTAAAAATTTGTACCTTTTTCTCATCTGGTTTTAAATGATTGGGCAACGTGAAAACTGATTGAGGCATAAGTGGTTTGCTTAGGGTCAGAGTACAAGTGGTTGGCAGTTACTGAATGGGACCCAGGCGTTCTGACTCTCCAGACAGTTTTGAGAAAACACAGCCTGCTCCCTGAGAAGAAAAATTGCCAACAAAATATTAGAAAGTCTTGTATCTGGTTTTAATCTAGATATACAATATGATATTAAGTTTTGGAGAAATACATGGAACGACCTAGCTAGCATAAAGGGGCCATGTGTCCACAGGACTGTGGCACCTGTAGGATTTAGATTAATCCATGAAAACCCTTGGACAAAATAAAACAGATAAGTCAGTCACCATGTCAGACAATGTAACAAGTGCTATTCAGGGCTTTGGAGATAAGAGAGCATTTATTTTTCCATGCTTTCCTTTTAAGAGAAAATCTAAGACTAATATGATCATAGATACGTTGCATTTGGTTTATATTGAAATTTTACATTGATTTTTTTCAACTTGCCTCTATAATTATGTTCTTGAGTCTGATGACGTTCTGGTTTTCATTTTCAGATTCATATTTCACCAACATTCTCTTTGCACTACATACCTTACTATAAAATGCAGGTTTCTTGGTTTCCAAGGGAAAAAAAATGTATATTACATAGAATAGCTAAAATCCACAATGTCTCCCAGATGGGAAAGACAGGACATTCATCTCATCTTTTCCTACTGGATCTGGCTGGGCTTTGGAAAGTACTTCATTGTTTTCATGTGGCAAAACGTATTGGCCAATTTTTCCTTAAAGTACGCAGTGGCGTGTTCATCTAATATTATGAGATATGGGCAGCATTTATGAAAGATTATAAATCTTACAACTCTCTTCAGAAACTTAAAATACAGCTGGAGATGTTTTGCTTCCAACAAACATGCAATCTTCATAAAATTGGAAAAGAAATGTTTTGAATAAATAATGTCTTGGTTTATTTCTCTCTAGTGCAAGAACTATTTTTTTAGTCAAAATCATGCCATAAAACTCCTCCCTCCACTACACTAACACCCCTGCCTCTGTATTTATATTTTCCTGGTGCATTAAAAAATTTTTTAAGTATGCCAGATTGCTTTGCCTTGTTTTTAAAGATAGAAAGCTGGATTTGCTCCCGGGGACTCTTTCCCTAACTAGGCCAGTTTAAAAACTAAACAAGGATTGAGTCAGTTAATTAATTTAAATGAGATTACAAATCAAAAACATATTACGCAATCTTGATTTAATTACCACATTTTATTTACTTAATTGAAAACACACTGTAGAAACTTAGCAATCTTGACAATGATCAGTATGGTGTCTTTGCATTCTATAGGGTAAAGGCTTAGAAAGCAAGAAGTGTCGATGATCCTGGTTGTGACCTTTGGTTCACTCAATCCCTGGATCAGTAAAGAATCATTGAACTTAATCTTAGGTCAGAAAGGTCAGATACTATTATCCCTGCTTTCGTTTGTGAGGTTTTGGTGCTAGTTAATGAAGCAGTGCAAACTTCTGGTCACAGATATTGGCAGGTTTAACGCTTTTTGTGCAGGGGTGTTTGTATCTGCACTGGTCAATAGTCCCCTCCTGAGAACAGGTTTAATTTGCTCTCATGCAGGCATATGATTTTTTTTCCCCTTAAATTTCAGTGGCCTCTGTCTTTTGGCTAATTCTTTGTGAACCAATTTTGGTCCTAAGTCCAAATAAATCGTTATTTTAATCCCTGAGATATGATGCTTTGAACCCAATCACCCTGTTAAAACCAAAAACGTAGCTCTTCAAAAGAAAGTTTAAAAGTAGAACTAGTGGAACATGTGGAAATAAGATATAGAGGATATATTACATATCTACGCTCTTGTTTTATATTTTCTTTGGTTAAGTTAATTTATCTGTAATGACCCTCAACGCAGCAACCTCTCTTAAGACTATGAGTTTTGTTAATATTGAACATATATTTAAAAATCTATGTTAGCCAATGAAAAGGAAGATCATGGGCCTTTAGATGGGAAATAATATAGATTAAAAAGCATGATTAAGAATATGTAGGAAGCCATGTTTCCTGAATATTACTTTGCTTCTGCCAAACATATTCAGAGAGGTTTGATTTCTCTTCCTACTCAGAACTGGGTTTAGTGGAGGGAGCACAGGTTCAGCAAAAATATATCACAGACTCCGTTAACAAAGTGACAGAGTTGATGCTTTCCATGGGTACATGGTTAACCAAGTTTTGCAAGGAAGCAGATGCCATATAATGGAATGCCCTATTGAGAAGAGAGAGAGATACAGAAGCTAGAGAGAGACAGAGGGAGATGGAGAGAAAGAAGGAGCAGGCATTTTCCTACACCTTTACATGCTTATGAGAGACAAGGAAAGCACTTAGTTTTTCTTTGTTCTTTTTTTGTGTGTGTTACTCTAATAAGCATTTAATAGAGGAAAAAAATATTGTAAAACTATAGTTTTGTGTCACCCCAATTGATGAAGCAGTCCTCCATTAAAAGTGAAGCCATGTAGTATTTTAACTGTGCTGGAGAAAAATATGGTGAATTATGTAATCAGATTGCAATTATATAAAGCTAAATCACTGTAAATCCCAGGGAAGCAGCCATTGTGGAAAATAAACTGTCAAGAGTGAGGAACAGCGCTTGGGGCAGAGGGAAATGGAAGAAGGTGAGGGAGGTGGTGCCCTAAGAGAACTGTTTTCTCCTCCTGCACCCCCTTTAAAAAGGTGCCTGGTTTTGTCTTATTTTTGTGTGTCCCTATTATAAAATGCATGCATTTGTATCCCTTCCCTCAGGGTTTTGCTTGTTCCTTACATCTTGACTTTTCTCTTTCTTAAGTGATTCTTTCTGGCATGCTACATATTTAATTTGTAAAAATATACTATTTTAGTATGTTAGTAATTAACGTTTAGGAGAGAAAGAAGGGGACCATTCTAAGTCTTTTAAAAAAATCCCATGGTATTCTTTAGTTGACAATGGGCTATTTCTTTACCTGCTTAAAGCAAAAGAATATGACAAAGGGGCCCTTTATCACATGATGACTAATTTTAGTTCTAGCAAGAGGCTATCTGTAGGTTAACAGGTTACAGTGTGGGTTTCATTTACTCTTCTGATATCCCTTGATATAAAAGCCATATTGTTATAGAATCATAGAATTTTAGAGCTAGAAGGGATATGACAAATTACCTTCTTCAGCCCTTCTTTGCATCAACATGACTATAAATTAAAATCATGCCTCTCAAATTTAGTTTTTCTGTTGATACTCCAGTCATGGTGTCAAAAAAGAAAATGAATTCCTGAAATAGGTTTCATCCAGGAATATAACGACAGCTTATGTATAAAGGTCATTAAAAGCTTCTTGGCCTCCAGCTTGCAAACTGGGGGTCTGCTTCCGGGCCCTTACCGAACATTTCTTCCGTTTGTAGGAGAGACCCCCAAATTAATTCTGACTAAAATAGTCTCTCTCATCTACTCCCTCCCATTTCCAAATATTCCATCGGGAAGTAAAGGAAGCAGAACTGAGCCTTAACTTCAGGCGAGGACTAGTACACCTAGCCCTCTTCCTCTTTTTGTTGGCCACCAAAGGTGTGTCTGTTTGACTTCTAATGTATGTTTCTTCACCGAAGGGGCATGGCTAGTCTTTCTTCTTTGTACACTTCCTTAGTTTTATAGACCAATTGTTTCCTACTCATTTAGTTTACTCAACCGAGTGTCAAGCAGTATATTGAAGATTAGGGGTATAGGCTAAATAGGTCAGCATCCCTTCATGTATTTCATGAATCTAAAAGGCGCATGACCTCAACATGAAGGACTTTGGGGAGGAAAAAAAGGGTGACACAATGTGCAAAGACTTGGAGGCATCAAGTGTGGATGATACATGGGGAAGCAGAAGACTAAAATATGACCTGAGAGTTGGTAAAGACCAGAAGGTGTCTGGAATGGCATGCTAAAAAATTTGGAGATTTTTCTGTATTTAGAATACATGTAAGGGTTTTAGCAGTGAAGTAGCTTAATCAGTTTAGGGTTTTAAAAAGCCTTGGTAGCAGAGTAGAATTATGTACTATCATAATATGACATCTGTTCATTTTTCAAGGATCTGTTCCTTAGGTCCTTCCCTCTGATAATTTCTATGACACACCCTTACTCATCCTTCCTAGGAAGAACCAATTGTTTGCTGATCTTGATATAAGACTCGTTATTAGCACCTATCACTGTATTATATTTTATTTGTACATTTACTTCTTTTTGGGCAGCCTCTGAGCTCTAGAAGGCATAGAATGTATATTCTTCTTAAAACAGTGTTTTAAGGGTCATTATTATAAATTAATTGGAAATTTAATAGGCATGTATTAAGAACCTTTTTATGTTCCAGACATCAGCAATTGGGATATAGAAGGTATTCTGTGAATCTTACTGATTCATATCTAATCGATGCTTATAGTAGTTACCTTCAGAAATTTTTCAGTTTTGATGATCTGCCCCCATCAGATAATTGAGTACTTCAGAAAGTTAGTACTCAATAACAAACATTTAAGTGGTGATTATTTGTTTATTATCTTACATATTTAGCGAATATTTTATTGGACTTCCACTAGATTGTTAGTAAAGCATTAGAATTCTCTTTGTTTAGCAGGGAGAATCCAGACTAAATTTGATTTAGAGTTCTCCTCTTTTTCAAGCATCAGTAAGCTTATAGATTTTAATAATAATTGTTTCCAACTTAGAAAGAATAGCTATGGGCTTTTAAAATTTATGAAAAAGGTTTTGAATGTATTGGTAAATGGTAGGAAGGAGGAGGGAAGTTAGGGGAAGGTCAAGTTCCCAGAAACATTTAATCTACTAAAAGATCACTTGGCTGTACGTGATTTGCAGATTGCATCATAACCTCTCAAGAGGCAGTGTGACTGAATGGGTGGCCTATGTAGAGAACATATGTTTTAATAGTTGTCATGTAACTTTGGACAAGCCATTTAGGTCACTTAAATATCCCAGGATCTTCTAAAAAAAAAAAACAAAACTGGGTCATTAGGGAAACTGACCATTTCTCTTCTTAAGATTATATTTATTTGAGAGAGAGTGAGAGAGCAAGAGAGCATGAGCTGGGAGGAGGGACAGAGAGAGAGAGGGAGAAGCAGGGAGGCCAACATGGGGCTGGATCCTGGGACTCCAGTATCATGACCCAAGCCGAAGGCAGACACTTAACTGACTGAGCCACCCAGGTACCCCAAAGCTGGCTATTCTTTAGGTAAAGTTTAGATATTAGAAGAGCCATAAAAGGCTGGCTGCTTTTTAAAAGGGAGTGCACAACAGGATTGAAGAAAAGTTGGTAAGGGTCATGTGGGGATGTGAATCTTTTCTTATTCCTGGAGGAGGAGGAATAGATTGAGTTCCAAAAGCAGTAACTTAGAAATGGCTTCATTAATTATATTTTTCCAAGAAGAAGACATATACATTTAACTGACACTTTTAAAATATAAAGAATAAGGGTAATATGAGGTTTTTAGAAGTACAATAATTATACTCATATAAGTAATACAAGCTATTTCAGTTCTACATCATGTCCAGTGAAGTCAGAAAGAGACAACAAAATGTAGAAGATCTAGATTGGGGTCAAGGAAGAGAAAATAAAATGTGGAAGGAACGATGAAGGACTGGTTTAGGTGTGCTGCCTTCAAGTTCCGTTTCCCTCTCTTGTTCTCCACTGCGTCCAGATTGTTCTAGACTCAAGACCCAGTGTGCTGGGCAACTCACAACCCCCATTCTTACCAGCCTTGTTCTTCAAAGACTTCAGTCTTCTGGAGGTAATCTTCATCAAGTGGCTTGTACCTACTGCCTTTTGAGCATGAGAGTTCCTGAGGCCTTGCAACTCTCTCCCTTGAGAGGAGAGGGTGGCTATAGCTTTAACATAGGAATTCTCAGCAGGCACACACTCCTTCATGTTCAGGCCATTTACCACAGACCATTTTACATGCTTGCCCTGGGACCGGTGGGTAGAATTTAGTCATATCCCTTTTCTTCCTTTTTTCCTGAGAATTAGTCCATTAAATATATTAATCATTCTTTGACTGTGATCTCTGTGATTGATATATTTCACTTACGGATTGTATGGGATGTGTCTGACCAGTACATGATGGTTTACATAATGAAAGCTTTGCGATGATTCTATGAGATAGATAGTATTACAGTTGTAAAAATATAGACCACAAGGCTCTAAGAGTTAAGTAATTTTGCACAAAATCACACTACTAGTGAGGAACAGAGCTAGAATTCACAATAACATATTAAATACACACAGACACACACGCACACAGGACTTGAGCAAGTGATGGAAGTGGTTGAAGAAAAGGGTGTAGAGTAATGTGACCTGGGTGGTGAATTGGAAGGGTTTTAAATGTGGTCTGAATAATTCCTTCTCTGAAGTTAACCACAATAACAGTTCATTTTGATTTCTCTGCCAAGTGTGACTCCCCGGTTACTTCCTTTTCCAGCAGTTGGAATTAAGTGACTGGTATAAGATGCCATAAGAGTTAAGAGTAGATTATAGCGTTAGAATTTATAGTCTGAAAAGTAAATGTTAACTTGCTCACTCTCTAAGGGGGCCCTATTCTATGTTTTGGGGTCTAGTTTATACTATTTTACTTCATGAAAAGGCACAGACTTTGGAATATGAGGGGAAAATCTGCCTTTGTGTGCCAGTAAATGCCAGATCATTTTAGAAAGTGGAATTCTTATTAAAAGCAAGTGTGTGACTCAAATTTAGTGTCTACTTCAGTTTTTCCTCAAATACTTGTTTTTTGTTGTTGGTTTTTTTTAGTAATTATATTGTTTTCAAATGAAGAAGTTGGTGTGCAGTTGTTGGAAATGGGGGAAGGGGTAATTTGCAGCAGAAAAGAATAGAGTTTCCCAAGTGGGATGTTGTGGTAATGGGGGTGCCAGTGTTCTAGCTGAATACTTTTAGGAATAGAAGAGACATTCACTTTTTTAATTGACCCAAGTTTTAGCAGCCAGATGTTGGGAAAGAGTTTTGTGGTACCATTTTGAAATTGATTTAAGTAAACATGCTAAGGCTCATGGAGAGTCTACAACCACTGTCCCCTGAGGACAACCTCAACCTGCCTCGTGTGTCATCAGGAAGGTGGCATTAGCGACCTTGAAGGATGCAAGGTCTAGGCCTCCGTAAATGTGAAGTAAACATTAAAAGGAAAAAGAAAATATGAAGAGGCTCTCTGTTCAGTGGTATGTTAACAACAACAATGACGGCGACAATAATAATAAAAGTAGGAACGCCTCAAAATGTTAGGGTCACGAGAAATTAAACTGGAATGTAGTATCAGTATTGAAGGACATTTGTCAGAGGGACTCAAGGCAGAAATAACTGAAGCAGTAACAAAATAGTGTAATTTATCATTTTTATGTAACTATCATACTCCATGCCTGGAAAGTGGCCAATATTATACCATTTTTTTTAGGAATGTAGAAAGAGAAAGATTGACTTTCTAAGTTATAAGTCACTGAGTCTTGCCTCAATTTCAGAAACAATGAGAGAATTCATGAGAGACAAGCATTTTAGAGGATATCCAACTCTGACCGTCTGCAGGAGACACTAGCTTGAGTGGCCCTTATGAGTTTCTTTGCTTGCATTCTGGGAAGTCAGAAATCAATTGGTGGATAATGTGGGAATCACCACATATATTTGTGTAGATTTCATGAAAACTATTCTAGAGAAAAAAAAGACAAAGGAAATATGATGAAGAGGTGGAATTCTGATCTCAGCATTATATCTAGTTAGCAGGCATGAGGCAAAGTGCAAAAATAAATGGCCAAATTCTATACAGGAAGAGACTAACAGGATCCCCTTGCATTTCACATCAGAAGCAGCAATTGCAATATGCTAATCACTTACATGGATGAACAGAATCACCCTGCTGAAAAAACTAGCATAAGATTTTTCTGCTTAAATGAGACTGGATTCTTGTCTTGGCATAGGTACCATGGCAAGATTTCAGGGAAGAGATTTATCTATGGCCACCGATCAAATTTTGTTGAAATTCAGTATCAAGTTCAAAATTGCCTTTCCTAGGCAGGCAGAGAAGGCTGCTGAATCCTGAGCCTTCCATTCCTCCGGCGTTTACCGAAAGCCTGGTGCATTTACAGCCTTGAACAGCACACTGCGCACTGAGGAAGACACAAAAGAAGTAGATAGAATCTCTGCCTCAGCTTAGGAGCATACAATTTAGTTGGGGAGACAAAACTTAAATACTAGGACCAATAAAATAAGATGATAAAGCAACCTGCAAGTAAGTGTATAATGATATGGGGCAAATGACACAGATAAATGCAGAGGGGACATAGAGGAAAGAGGAACGAACAAAACACAAGAGTGTTAGGTTAGCTGGGAAAGGCATGTTGCCTAACTGTAGTATAGCCTCTACGTTGTTTCCTATAGAAAGCATCAATGAAAAATAACGTGGGATAGGAAATTTGATTATACTACATTGATCTTTTTCTCCTTATCTGCAGTCTGTCTATCACAGATGGAAATTAAATTGATCCAACAATTTGCTCTCCATAAAGCTGTGTTAGTTTCTACCTAGTAATTTATGCTCTTCTTGGTGTTTGCAAATCGATTGCTATTATGGGATGAAGACAAATCTGGGCCTGGATCCAGTAGGTTGGGAGATTATGGGAGTGGATATGTGTGTATGCACATGAAATCCTGGAAAAATGGACTCTCGTTTCTGTGTATTTTACTCTTCGAATAAAAACATTTTCAGGTTCTTAAAAGCATGTTTAATTACACTCAGGTTGCATTTTTAGGGGATATATCTGCTTTATTTCATATTGGTACTAACAGGCCCGACCTTCAAACCACCTTTAGTGGCTTTGTAGCCAGACCTTTTGTTTCAAAAAGCCTTGCTCCATTCTGAGAATATGGTAGATCTCTACTTTATTTTTTCATTTTGACATAGAAATATGTATGGACATTTATCTAGCTCGATAAATAAAGTGTTGCTGCTGAAAGGCTTGGGAAAGTATACTTTTTTTAAACACTCAGCTTCGTTGTTGCATCTTAAAAAATTTTTTTAAAAGTCCTTCTGAGGATTGTGAAATTCATTCAAAACAAATTAAAAAGAAAACATTTTCTGTGATTTCTTTATAGATTCTGGACAATCAGGAAGTCCAAGCCACAATGATCCTGCCAAGAATCCTCCAGGTAAATATGTGCTCCAGGACATTTGCAATCTAACATTGTTGGAGAACAAAGGTACCACTGTATAGGTAAACACCCCATGATTGGTCAGCTGCCTATTTTGTTCTGGCAGGCAGGTATGATCAGGACAAGATGTGATTCTCCATAGGCCCTTCACAGTGGCAAATACTTCTATATAGGCGTCATCAGTACTTACCTAACCACCACCGTTTTAATTTTTGGTGATGTTTCTTGAAAAATGAACATGCGTGTATTTTAGTTGTACATTGTTCAGGTGCTAAAAGTCACTGCTGCTTAAAAAGCCAAAAAACTACTTCATCATTCTTTTAAAATGCACAAGAAAGAGTAAAAATTTCCATACTCTTATTATAGTTTATCAACTCGTATTACTTTATAAGGAGGGTTGGGCTAGAGGGTGGTTATGTTTTCAGTGAGGGATTTTTTTCAAACAAGTTTTTATTCCATAAGGTTTTTATTAGATTCCAAGAATCAGGAAATAATGAAAGTAAGACTTTTCCTTTAGTATGATGTATGCCAAATACCCTCTTTATGTCCAGAAGTTGTTCCAGATCTGAAAATACGCTTTTATAACTTGGCTGTCTTCGTAGTTTCCTTGCTTCTAAATCTGAATATATAGAATTTGACATTAATTTGGGGGCATTTTGTGTTTTTTCCTCATAGTATAAAACTTGTGCAAAGAAGAATTTCTACTATTTCATTATCAGAATAATTTTATTTGTATTTGCAACTTGGGGAAGAGAGTGCTCTAAGAATAAACCAACAAAACCAAAACAAAATGAACAAAAAAAATCCAAACTCCCCACATAAGTCCCCTACCTCCCCAAATAATTTCATCTAGTTGTTTTCGTTGAAAATAAACCAAACCATTTATGAAAAGTAATAATAAAAGTTTCCTCAGGTAGAATTAGTATTAGGTCCTTAATTATCTGACCTCCCTTGTCATAGAACTTTGCTACTGTGAGATTGTACTATCTAAAAAACCCCAAACTGTAAGAAAATAGACCAGTCTTATTTTGAAATGATGTTACAAAGATACAGTAAGTAAATATGCAAGGAAAAGTGCAAAGTCAAGACAATATACTTCTTCTTTTTGAGTCTTGCCTATATTTTGTTCCTTATTTTTATCTTAGAAAAAATATATTTTCCAACTACATATTCAGTACTCTGTATTGTACAAAACCTTACTGTTTGGCAAAAGTAGCAGATACTTCAAAGATCAAAAGTTTTAATTAAATATAGATTGAAAAATGTATGCTAACTCGATTGGTCTTTTATCAAAATCATTCAAAATTACTACGGATTGATAACACATACAAAAATCAGAAAAAATTAAATGTAATTTCCAGTTAAATTTATTATTTTATTTTTTGTGTTGGTGGGAGAGTAGAATAAAAAAGACAGAGTATTTCAAATGTAATAAATTTGTGAGAAATTTTCTTAAGTTGAGAAAATTTCGTTGGGGTATGCCTTTAGCTTTACTAAAATTTCTTCTTTTTACTTGAGTAATGTTTTCCCTGTATAGCATGATAACTCAGAGTGAATCATGTCCAAACATTTTTTAAAAGCTTCCTCACTCATTTTAGGAAGAATGGGGTGGGGGAGGGTGGTTAATAGAAAAAGAATTGATAAGTAATGTAAGTCCGTCAGACTAAACAAAGGATATGTTCTTTGCATTTGAAATTAATAAAGCTGTTATCATTTAAAATGCATTTCTGAACGTGTACAGAAAGAATTTTACTTAAAAATGTTCTCTACTTATGCTGAATGAATAATTGTAAAATAGTTATATAAGGCTGGAATTTGATATTTTAATATTTGTCAGGAATCTTGGTTAAATTTTTCTTTTGCTATATTCAGTGTGGCATCTCTTAATTCATCTGTTTGCATATAATATGACAAACAGAAATAATCAAGGTAGGACAATTCTAATTTTTTCCTTTTTAAATTTTCCTTGGAAATCAAACCTTTTTGAGAACAATGTCTTAAAACTGGAATGTGTTAGATCATATGATTAGTTGAATACTGCATATATGTAAATGCTACATAAATTACCAGTTTTTCAGGTAGTATATAATAAAACATATATGATATCAAAATTAAATGGAACAAAATTAAAATTTTCTTTGATGATTTGGAAGCATTCCATCATTTTAGCATATGTTGCTTATCATTGTATTATGGATTTAATCATGAGATTATTAAAGAATCCTTCTTGATGAAAGTAAGAGTTCTGCAGTAACGAAATAAATCAAGCCACTAGGTATGTAGAATGACTTCTAATTTGAAATGTGAAAAATCAGAACTTATTAAGGTTTTTGTTTTGTAGTCAATTGCGATAAATTATATGCATTATTAAAAGCTCTTTTCACAGGACACCTGAATGGTTCAGTCAGTTAAGCGTCTGATTCTTGATTTTGGCTCAGGTCAATCTCACAGTCAGGAGATCAAGTCCCTCATTGGGCTTTGGGCTGAGTGTGGAGCCTGCTTAGGATTCTCTCCTTCTGTCCCTTCCCTACTCATGTGCATATTCTCGTTCTCTCTCTCTCTCTCGTGAAGAAAAAAAAAAAGAGAAACTCTTTTCATAAATATAAGCATGTTTGGGATTTTAGAACATAATTTATCTTTTGGAGACTTTTTTCATCTTTGTGTTCTGGCTTTGGCTGAAATGTGGAATCTCTAAAGTTTCAGATGCAGTATCTCAAAAAGACACAGTGCATTCATGAGAAAATTCAATCTAATACCATAAACAATGAAACAATCAAATTGCTTTGCTACTTGTATTGTTATAACAAAGGGAAGCTAAACTTTTGAAAAAGATCATGTTGAGTGCTAACATTTTGTAATAACCAGTAGTTTTCCATTGGGAGATGTGCAGCCCATGGACATAGTTACCATCTACTTCCCAACAGCTTAGGAAGAGATGCCAAAAATTCAATCTCTTTTGGAGGTGGAAGCTCTGTGAAATCTGTTCCCCACTGTTGACATGAAGGTGGAATCCCATTATGTCATTCTATAAGATGCATGGTCTGCTCACAGATTGAACACCCACTCTAGCTTGGCCTTTCTCCAGCATCAGACATGACTATCTGACATGGAGGCCATATCCTTGCTGGTTCAGAAGAACTTTTGAAGGACCTTAAAGCTCCTCAGACTAGTATGATTATCTCCATATAGGCCTTTAATTTTTGTGCTTCTTGACTGAGATTAGTATATAGTGAGCAAACAGAGCAGAAGCAAACAAAAGCAGTACATTATTGGAAGGAACGATATGTGATATTTTTAAAGGCATTTTTGCAATTTTTTGTTATTTTAAAAAGCAATGAAAGTCTTTATTGCATTTTCTTATACTATTTGTGATTTAATAGTTTGTTTTAGTCTTTGTTACATGGTGGGGATGGGGATCATTATCTTTTCAGGGCTAAGGTATTTCAAAATTCTAATGGTGCCCAAGGATATGACATTGTTATTTTAGTCAAGAAGCACCAGACCACTTCATTTATTTTAATGATACACATTTCGTTTGTTTATGATGGAGTCAGAAGTTATATGTTTATATTTAGTTACTTCTTTTTAAACATTAAATTATTCCTTTCTAAGCAATGGAAATATGAATCCTCTCTCAACTATAGCAAACAACTGTTTGGACCAAAGGAGAGTAAATCACTAATTTAGGAATTAGACTCCTCCTAATTTTTGCGATAATTAAAAACTCCACTGTCACTTTTAGGAAATGTGTGATCGAATTGCAATTTTTTAAAATTAGCTTTGAATTGCCCTGTTGTTTTATATCTCTGCTTTCCTTGAGCTATGGTCTTTTAGATATTCCTATCTCAATCACTTGCCTAATGCTGGAATGGTTAATATCCAAAGAAAACAAGGCAAACTAGAAGTTGGATTTTGCCTCTGGGTCATTTAGAAGCTGACACCTCATTTTGAAGTTTAGGAAGTCTGTAGTTATGTGGGGAGTTTTCTCTTGGCTGGAAATACAACAAAGAAATGGAGAATCTTGGGGCAGTTTTTGCAAATTCTATGATGAAAACTTATGAAGCATTCTCTGTAGCATTAATCAGAGCTTTCTCAACTGGAAAGACACAGATTTATCCTACTTTCTTTTTGGCACATTTTGGCCTGTGCTATTTTGTGTGTTGATTTTTTGCATGTAGTCTGGCAAAACCTCTGGAAACCATTAGGATTCTATATTGGGTGGATGTCAAATAAGCTACCTTATATCCTCTCTGGAACTAAATAAATAATTGAATAAATTAAACAAGGAGTATCTATTAACTAACAATATTCTCATCTTATATTTAAGAAATTATTATGCATATAAATATATAAGTATAATATAAATGTCTAGTACTATAAATCATATAAGCATATAAATAAATATATATAATATATATTCCACCTATTAGAGATCATAACATATCTTTCTCTGTCTGACTTCTTTCAGTTAGCATGATGTCCTCAAGATCCATCCATGTTTTTGCAAATGGCAAGATTTCCTGCCTTTTTAATAGTTGAATAATATCCTATATATATATATATATATTCAATTTACAGATACACACCATATATATATTCCATTTATACATATATACAACACATTTTCTTTATACATTCATCCCTTGATGGGGATTTAGGTTAGTTTCATATCTTGGCTATTGTAAATAATGCTGCAATGAACATGGGAATATATATATATCTTTTTGAATTAGTATTTTCATTTAAAAAAATAAAAACCCAGAAGTGGAATTGCTGGATCATGTTGAGTTATATTTTTAGTTTTTTGAGGAAAGTCCATACTCTTCCATACACCAATTTCCATTTCCACTAGCAGTGTAGGAGGGCTCCCTTCTCTTCTCCCTTGTCAACACTTGTTATTTCTAGTCTTTTTGATAATAACCATTCTAACAGGTTTGAGGTAATATCTCATTGTGGTTTTGATTTGCATTTCCCTGATGGTTAATAACGTAGAACATTTATTCATATATCCATTGGTCATCTGTATGTCTTTTTTTTTATGTCTGTTTAGGTCCTCTGCCCATTTTTTTATTTTATTTTATTTTATTTTATTTTATTTTATTTTATTTTATTTTATTATTTTTTACTATTGAGTTGTATGAATTCTTTATATATTTTGGATATTAGCCCCTTATAATTATATGATTTGCAAATATTTCTGCCATTCAGTAGGTTGCCTTTTCTTTCTGTTAATGGTTTTCTTGCCTATGCAGAAACTTTTATTTTTTATTTATTTATTTTTTTATTTATTTTTTTTGCAGAAACTTTTTAGATTGATGTAATCCCACTTGTCTATTTTTGCTTTTATTGCTTTTGCTTTTGGTGTCAGATTCAAGAAATTATTGCCAAGACTGATGTCAGAGAGCTTACTGCCTATGTATTCTTCTAGAAGTTTTATGGTTTCAAGCCTTACATTCAAGTTTTCGATCTGTCTTGAGTTAACTTTTGTTTATGGACTAAATAATGGTCTAGTTTCATTCTTTTGCATGTGATAGTGCAAATTTCCCAAGACCATTTATTGAAAAGACTGTCCTTTCCTCACTGTGTATTCTTGGCTTCTTTGTCATAAATTAATTGACTGTAAATGTGTGAGTTTATTTCTAGGCTCCCTCTTCTCTTCCCTGTTCTTCCTATTCTCCCATTGATCAATGTTTGGGATTTTATACCAATACACACTATTTTTATAACTATAGCTTTGTAATATAATTTGAAATCAAGGAGTGTGATGCCTCCAGCTTTGTTCTTTCTCAAGATTGTTTTGGTTATTTGGAATTTTTTTATGGTGCCATACAAATCTTAGGACTGTTCTATTTCTGTGAAAACTACCATTGGAATTTTTATAGTGATTGCATTGAATCTATAGATTGCTGTGGGTGGTATAAAAATGTTAACAATATTAATTCTCCCAATCCATGAGCATAGAGTATTTTTCCATTTAATCGTGTCTTCATCTGTATCTTTCATTAATGTCTTTTATTTTTCAATTACACGTCTTTCACCTCCTTGGTTAAATATCCCTAAGTGTCTTAATTTTTTTTTTTTGATGCAATTGTAAATGGCATGTTTTCTTCCTTTCTTTTTCTTTTTTTGGGGGAGGAGTAAAGAGAGAGGGGGAGAGAGAGAGAGAGAATCTTAAGCAGCCTTCATGCCTAGCACAGAACCTGATATGGGGCTTGATCTCACAACCCTGAGATCATGACTGAAGCTGAAATCAAGAGTCAGATGCTTAGCAATTGAGCCACCGAGGCACCCAAACAGGATGTTTTCTTAATTTTTCTTTCTGATACTTCACTATTAATGTATAGTAATGCAACAGATTTTCGAGTTTTGATGTTGTATCCTGCAACTTTAATGAATATGTTTGTTCTAACAGTTTTCTGTTGGAGTCTTTAGGGTTTATATAATATCAAGTCATCTACAAATAGTGATTTTTATTTCTTTTTTTTTCCAATTTGGATGCCTTTTATTTTTCTTGCTTAATTTCTCTGGCCAGGACTTCTAATACCATGTTAAATAAAAGTGGTAGGAGTGGGCATCCTTGTCTATTTCCTGATCTTAGAGGAAAAGCATTCAGGTTTTCACCATCAAGTGTGAGGTTAGCTGTGGACTTGTTGTATATGGTCTTTATTATTTTGAGGTATGTTGCCCCTGTGCCTATGTTGTTGAGAGTATCTATCATAAACATGTCAAATTTTGCCAAACGCTTTTTCTGCATCTATTGAAATGATTATATGATTTTTACCTTCATTTCGTTAATGTGTATATCACATTGACTGGTTTGCAGCTGTTGAACCATCCTTGCATCCTTGGAATAAATGTCACTTGATCAGGGGATATGATCCTTTTAATATATTGTTGGATTTGGTTTGTTAATATTTTGTTGAGGATTTTTGCAACTGTGTTCACAGAAATATTGGTCTCTAATTTTCCTTTCTTGTAGCATCCTTTTCTGGTTTTGGTATCAGGGTAAAGCTGGCCTCATGAGTTTGGAAGAGTTCCCTCCTCTTTAAATTTTTTGGGACAGTTTGAGAAGGATTTTGTTAATTTTTTTTTTTTTTTGACTGTCAGAATTCACCAGTGAAGCTGTCTATATTGGACTTCTGTTTGTTTTTGATTACTCACTCTATCTCCCTACTAGTAATTGGTCTGTTCAGATTTTCTGTCCCATCATGATTCAGTTTTGGTAGATTGTATGTTTCTAGGAATGTATCCATTTTTTCTAGGTTATTCAGTGAGTTAGCATATACTTTTTCCATAGTAGTCTCATTATTTGTATGATATCAATTGTAACATTTCCTTTTTCATTTCTGAATTTATTTATTTGAGCCCTTTCTTTTTCTTGGTGAGTCTAGCTAAAAGTTTGTCGATTTTATCTCTTCAAAAAATAAGCTCTTACTTTCATTTATTATTTCTATTGTCTTTTTAGTCTCTGTTTCATTTATTTCTGCTCTCATCTTTATTATTTCCTTCCTTCTGCTAACTTTGGGCTTTTTTCTTCTTTTTCTTGTTCCTTGAAGTATAAAGTTAGGTTGTTCATTTGAGACATTTCTTATTTCTTAAGGTAGATATATGTCACTGTTAATTTCCCTTATAGAACTGCTTTTGCTGCATCCCATAAATCTTGATATGTTCCATTTCCATTTGCCTCAAAGTATTTTTTGATTTCTTTTCATTTCTTCTTTGATCCATAATAGTGTATATTAACTATAGCAATTTGCTGATCTCACATTTAAGAAATTCTTTAAATCACAAAAATTTTGCTCTTGATAACTCCCCAGATCTATTTTATAGGTACTGAGATTAAAGCCAACAGAGGGTTATCATGAAACTAATGAAAACCAATCAAATAATTATTGATAAAACTAGTTCAGCATCTGTAGCTGTAGTTATATTCTGTCAGAATCAATAGGGACTATATTTGATTCTCAGTTTTTTTTTTTGAAACTTAGAATTTGGGACAGACTTTACTTTCTAATAGTTACAGAAGTTATAAAACATTCTCCCTTATTTGCTTATAAAGGCACATACATTTTCACGGACCCTTAAGAAGCACACAGGGCGTATTTTGTTTTAGAATATGATGTTCAGAGTCGAGGAAAAGATAATTTACTCTGATTCTTAAAAAATCATAGCCCATTTACTCCTTAGTTAATAAGTTCATACCCATTCATTCTCATATCCTCATTTATTGTATCCACAAATAAAAAAAAATTTAAAGAGGAAAGTGAACTATTTCATGATCTTAGAAGTAATTTTAAACTTTGGCATTAGAAAATATGTAACAGACTATAAATAGGCTTTCTATTCATGGAAATATAAATAGAAAAACACTAAAAGGATTGGTTAACTGTAGTAAGGCTTGACATCAAGGTAAACCTTTTATGTAATTTTAGAATGAGTCTGTGCAAGTCAGTGCAAAAACAAAAGTTATTTTTTCTAACAGATTTTGTTTCAGAAACATTTTTCGTTTTTATCCTTTAATTTTTTTTTAAGATATCACATTCAGTAAAGTTCTTAAATGTTCAGATTTAGGATAGAATTCAGAATAAAAGACCAAAAGATTAGGAATATGTTTTCTTGCCAAATTACTCTTAAAAAGCCAGAAGAGCACATAGCCCTCAGCTCCTTATTTTTATAGGCTGCACATGGGGGCTTGTATACACTCACTCCCCCAAAATTGATCTATATAGCAATTAGTACCATCCCCAGCCTCTATAATTGTTCTATCATGATCATTTATAATATTAATTTTGAGGGAAAAAATATTTAGGAATGTATTATAAGGTCATGAAGGAGATTTTTCCATACCTTCCCCAAACACCTATCCTATTAGACAACAAATAATACAACAACAAATTGGTTGCTGAATTCAGAATTAAATATTACATTCCAAGAGACAGTATGTGGGTTGAGTCAGCTCTAATTGAGTTGAGACAGCCATTTGCCTTGGAGGAGTTGGAAATAAACATCATTCTTCACCAAGAACAATAAAGATCCAGGAAATAGCTGTCTGTAGGTTGATGCTTCAGTTAGAGACATTTAATGAGCATCTATTGTGTGCATGGCACTAGGCTAGATGCTGCGGAAGGTAAAATAGTGAATGGTTTTGCAGTGATTTTACATTACAAATGAACCATGCTCTCCTCAAACTTTTCTATTCATAAATACATACACTATTTTATGTATATAATGAAGATTAAATGTTACTCAGTGGGACAACTCAAGTGTCATGGGAGTTCAGAGTTAAGAAATATGTTTCCAGCCATCATTGGGAGCATGGTGGAGTGGAAAGAACATGAACTTTGAAATCACATTTTTCCCCTGAATCAAGGCTCCATGTTTTACAAGACATATGTTCACGAGACATATGAAGGGCATGAGCAAATCAGCCAACTTCTCTGGAACTCCGCACAATTGTGTCTATGCCGGTTGTAAGTATCCGATGGGGAAACATACCTGGCATGTAGCAGGTGCTTTATGAAAGTGAGGGCTTTTCATCCCACTTTCTCTTCTAGCTGGGTTGCTCAGGAAGACTTCATACAGGAAGTATCATTTGATGCGGATCCAAATAGAAATGCAGTGTTTTTTGTTTTGTTTTTACATTGCACTCCTCTGAAAGCTTAAGATACATAGACAAAGTTACAGGTCAATATAAGATACAAGGCAAAGAAAGAGATAGCCTCAAGTCTCTTAGGATGGGATAGAATTGTTTTTTAGGGAGTCAATTTTGTTCTAAGGCTTTTGACATCTAAGGAAATGTGGTATGAAATTTTGTTACATAGTTTATAATAGTGACATGAGAAAGAGTACAAATGTATCATTAGAGATTGCTTTTCCCTTGGAGCAACACTTTATATCTTAGTCCCTTGTATTCACATCCTATAAATATTTTCCCACTTGCCTTTTTATAATGGTCCTACTTTCTGAAGCCACCAACTTTTCTGCTCCATTGAAAGTTTTTGTGCCTTATTCTTCTGAGCTCTCTGCAGATATCTTCTTTATCCTATTAACTCATTCTTGGCAACTTATTTCTTACTTAAAAATGCATCTTTTGCCCCTCATTCAGACACCTCATTCAACTAAGAGTCCTATTTCCTTTCTTTGTCATGAAAAAGAGTCTAAAATTCCTCCTTAACTTCTACAACTGAACTTCTGTCTCTGCTTGAAATTATTCTCTCCAGTGGTTCTTTCTCATTCTATTCCTAATTTCATGTTCTTAAGCATTTATTTGATTCAATTGACCATGCTGTACTTAAAATGTTCCCTTGCTTTTTTTGTTTGTTTGTTTGTTTGTTTTGTTTTCGGTTTTATTTTATTGTGATAAGAATACTTAACATGAGGGACACCTGGGTGGCTCAGTGGTTGAGCGTCTGCCTTCAGCTTAGGGTGTGATCCTGGGGTCCTGGGATTGAGTCCTACATCAGGCTCCCTGCATGAAGACTGCTTCTCCCTCTGCCTGTGTTTCTGCCTCTCTCTGTGTGTCTCTCATGAATAAATTTTAAAAAATCTTAAAAAAAATACTTAACATGAGATTGGCCTTCTTAAGAAATTTTTAAATAATATAGTTACAGTGTTTCACAACAGATTTCTGGAGCTTACTCATCTTGCTTAACTGAAACTTTATGCCTGTTGATTGGCAACTCCATATTTCCATTTCACCCTAGTCCCAGCAAGCATCATTCTATTCTGATTCTACGATATTGAGTACTTTAGATAACTCACATAGGTAGAATCATGAAGCATTTGTCTGTCTGTGACTGGTTTATTTCACTTAGCATAATATTTTCAAGGTTCGTTCATTTATTACCTATTGCAAAATTTCTTTTGTTTTAAAAAGCTGAGTAGTATTCCATTATATGCATATACCATGCTTTCTTCATGCATTCATTTATCAATGGACGTCTAGGCTAGTTTCAACATGTTGGCTATTGAGAATAGAGCAACAGTGAATATGGGAGTGTAGGTATCTCTTCAAGATCCTGCTTTTAGTTCTTTTGGGTAAATACCTAAGAGTAGGATCTTATGGTAGCTTTATTTTTAATTTTTTTGAGGAACCTCCATACTGTTTTCTATAGTGGCCGCACTGTTTACTTGATAACAGCCACCATCCTGATAGGTGTGAAGTGGTATCTCACTGTGATTTTTATTTGCTTTTCCTGAGCCTTTTTTCTTTTCTTTTCTTTTCTTTTCTTTTCTTTTCTTTTCTTTTCTTTTCTTTTCTTTTCTTTTCTTTTCTTTCTTTTCTTTTCTGTTTTCTTATCTTTTTCTTTTCTTTCTTTTCTTTTCTTTCTTTTCTTTTCTTTCTTTTCTTTTCCTTTCCTTTCTTTTTTCTTTTCTTTTCTTTTTTTCTTTTCTTCTTTTCTTTAAGATTTATTTATTTATTTTAGCGAGAGAGTGAGTGAACACACATGGTGAGGAGAGGGAAGGGAGGCGGAGTGAGAGTCCTCAAGCTGACTTCCCACTGAGGGTGGAGCCAGGTGTGGGACTCAATCCCTTGACCCTGAGATCCTGACCTGGCTGAAATCAAGAGCCAGACACTTAACACTGAACCACCAGGCGCCCCCTACCGCCTGAGCCTTTTTTCATATGCCATTTGGCCATGTATATCTTCTTTGCAAAAAAGTCCAATCAAATCCTTATCCCATTTTTAAATCAGGTGAGTGGTTGTGCTTGTTTTGTTTTGCTACCAAGCTGTAGGAGTTTCTTTTATATTTGGATCATCAACCTCTTCTCCGATATATGGTTTGCAACTGTTTTCTCCCATTCCATAGATCACAATTTCACCATCTAGCTTGTTTCCTTGGCGAAGCAGAAGCTTTCATTTGATATAGTTTCACTTGTTTTTTTGCTTTTGCTGCCTGTGGTTTTGAAAACAGGACCTTTTGCTCGAAATCCAGGAACCATTATGTTTTCTGTCAGTTGTCTCTTGCCTTTATTTACTTCACCAGATTTTTATCTTGAGTTCTCTGTTTTCTGTCCCCCTGTGACTTTAAGTTCATTCACCTTTTGTTATTCTTAGATATGCGCCTTTGGAACAGATCTCTCTCCTCCTGTTTCATGTGCCCAACTACTTTTTGGACACAGTTCTGTATATGCCCCATGGGTAGCTCAGATTTAACATTTCCAAAATTCAATTCATTTTCTTTTCTTTCAGACTTGAGGTTTTCTCCATGTGAAATGTCTTGGGGCCAGACCTCTTGGTTAGAGGAGCCCATGAGTCCTTCCTCAAGAACTCTGTTTATCACCCTCCATACTCAGTCATCAGCTCCTTTCAAAAGTCTCTTGAATCCACCGACCCCACCCATTTTTCTCTTACACTTATTTAAGCTCTAGACTTTATTTTTTATCTGTAATTGTGCAAAACCCTATACTTGCTTTCATTCTGTCCTTGTTCTGTCTTTCTCTAATCTTAGGTATGAATGCTTTTTATAAAACACAAATCTGACTTTCTGAACAACTCCCGATATCTCACTGCTTATGACCCATCTTCTGTGTCATGGCTTTAAACGCTATTCAGTATCAGATGCCACGTTCCCTTCCTTTCCCTTTCTTTCTTGCAATATGTTTCTTCCTCTCCCAGGACTGCTGTATCCACTCTACAAAGTCTTGTTTGTCCTGTACATCCAAACTCTTCCATGCATCTTATCAGATTCTCCCAGGCAGGGTTGGACATTTCTGTTTCTATTATGATTGCTGCTTTATGTTATGTTTATATTTGCTTACACATCTCACCCTTCTCAAGTTGACAGTTAAATTTTCTAAAAAAAATTTTACTACTATAATCCAATATATTTTTTTGCTTGACATACTCAAGAAAGCATGGGCTATCAGTACTTCTAACACTTCTAACTCAACTTCTTCACTTTACTTATGAAAATGGGGCAAAGAGGATAAGTGATTTGCCCACAGGTCCAATTAGTTATTGGCATAGGGAGGCTAAAACTCACTTTTTTTCATGAATCAAAACCTTAAGTCAATAGTAATCCCACTACATCAGTGATACTCTTTTCCTTGCCTTTCCTTCCCTGCACCTGATAAATAGTACAATTGACTGTGGTACAATGCCTTGTGAAAAAATGAAGTTTGGCCTTGTATATGTTTGGCCAAAGTGTTTATGAGCATGCACTGCCATGCAGAGGAAGAAATGAGAAATTTTTGTTTTGAAGTCCTTTAGCAAGACTGAGTCTGGATCTTCTGGCATTCACAGTGAGTGCCACACTTGAGTCTCTGGGGGAGGTTGTAATATCCCTAGCTTCTGAGACAAGGGGCAGTGGGCAGAGGGTGAGCAGATGGGGATTAGCTTGGGGAGGGAGGTTAGCTGAGAATTTCTGAAGCTGTGGGGTTAG
Organism: Canis lupus dingo; assembly: GCF_003254725.2. Lineage (NCBI taxonomy): Eukaryota > Metazoa > Chordata > Mammalia > Carnivora > Canidae > Canis > Canis lupus. The sequence continues at coordinate 34,073,710 of NC_064253.1, read as the reverse complement.
GGAACTGGTGCAGGAGAGGAAATGCTCTCTGCCAAGTTATTGCAGTTGCTCGAGCTCTGTAGCCACCATCTTGTCTTCTGCTGCATCTTTTCTCAAGATTCTCATGCTTTGCATTTGTACAGGTCAGGGGCCCACTTGGTACATAGTCACGAGTGTAATTTAAACATAGCAAATGCTCTTCTTTCACAGAGCTCTGAGAAAAAGGACCAGCTGTGAGAGAAACCATAGTTATCCAGATTTTTGTTTTCCCTAGCTTTCTAACTGTATTGCAGGAGCTTGTGGTATCTGAAATGATATAAAGTAATTTAGAGTGCAAATGAAATTTCAGTATATTGATTTGGGCACTGACTTCACTGTGCACCTAGGTCCAGAAAAGTTTTAAGAGGCCCTGCACCTGAATAGGTTGCCATTTATTAAATTTTAAAAGACTGTAGTATAACACATTTTTCTTTCCTTGTTTAAATATCTGGATTCCCTACAGTGAGGGTGCGGGTCCCCTCATGAAAGAGGTGGTAGTCTTGAGTACTCTGGGTTAAGCTGTGCCTGCACCCACTTCCTAAAGCTCATTACTCAAGTATCTCAGGTTCTTTTTTACAATGACTGCCTGCATAGAAAGTTTCCTCTCCATTTAAATTCTTGTCCCTCTCCATATTTACAAGGTCTGCTTTTGCAGCATATGGCTACAATTTAATAATGCAAAGCATTTTCCTCCTCACAGCTGGAAAGCTGGGATTGTTCTGTATCAGAGATAGAGTGGACTTGCTCCAGGCCAGTTAAAATCATTGAACTCGGCAGAAGCTAAGCTTGCTGGACGTATTGTCCCGTACAAAGGCACCCAGGAGACCTCCACTTGCATATTAGAGTATCATGCTTGGAAAGAGGGATCGATTCTATGGTAATATATTGCAAGCAGAATAAAATATTAAGCAGAGAGAGAGAGAGAGATTTATATCTACGTACATTTTAATCTTTTTCTACCTTATCGAAGAAGAATGTGACTTCAGATTATTATGCAAATAATTTTTTTGTAACTATAAAACAGTATTAAGGTATCTTGATTAAAGAGTAACTTAAGTAAATACTTTGGGTGGCAATTTGAGTCTTGTTGGTTTTGCATAATGTCATTGAAGATAGAAGAGTTTAAGAAAAAAAAATCAGGTTTTGGTTTTCAGTGTTGTTATAAATCTTTTTGGGTCTTTTGACTTGTACACTGGTCTTCAGGGACCATGCATTTTATTTTACATAATGGAACTAAGAACATACTTCTCTTTCCACTGACATCTTTCTAATCTTTGAACCCAACAGAGATATTCCTTTTCCCCCCATCCTCATTCCATCCCTGGAGCATATTTATGTCCCCAGGGCATTCAGGAGGAAGTACACAGAAAAACCACTTGACTTGCAGATTTGATCTTATCATCATTAAAATCATCACATGCACTTGTTATTGACATGAAACAAACAGAGACATGATGGAGTTTCTTTTTTCATAAATTGTATAATTTTATTTATTTGAAATGTCTGGAATAGGCAAATCCATAAAGACAAAATAGATTAGTGTTTGCAAGGAGTTTGGAGTTGTTGTGGGAAATGGGTATGCGACTGCTAATGGGTATAGGGTTTTTTGGTAAAGGATGAAAATATTCTGGAATTAGATAGTGGTGATTGTTGTACAACTCTCTGAATATACCAAAAGCCACTGAGTTGTACATTTGAAAATTGCATGTGAATTATATCTCAATAAAGCTATAGTTTTTTGTTAAGTGCTTATGAGCCATTGGCAGAAAAGGATTTGTAACTCAAGGCTAGGACAGATATTTGGGGGTTCTTAAACTAGGAATCAGAGACCTCAGAGGATCAAGGAAGAGGCTCCAGGGAGCCCTGGCACAAGGAAGTCATATGGCAAGTGGTATAGGTATTGTTCATGTGCATTTCTCTGGGCTGCCGTATATCCTCATGAGAACCCTTACCCTAGTGAAGTGCAGAGGTATCTGGCAGGTATGGATAACAAGTGGCACATTGTATGATAAGATAATGGCTCCACTGTTTTATTTGTGGCACTTTTTTTTTTTAAGGTAGTGGATTTTTTTTTTTTTTCAAAATTTGGTATTTTGGACTTCAGTCATTTTCTGAATTGAACTACTTTCCATGCAGAACAATGCTTTCTAAGTAAGCAAGGAATAAAAGATGATCATTTTTATAAGGACAAATAAAGCATTCTGCTGTTTTATACCTAATATGTCCTAGTTGATATCCAGAAATAGCCCACATAAATTGCATTTCTTTACATAGTGTTGGCAGATGAAGAAGGGATTGTCTACAAGTTTTTGAGAGAATGTGTAGCAAGATGAGCAGAAGGATGAGGAAAGGACACTGGTGGGGTTACTCTTAAAGCAGATGAGGAATGCAAAATATTTTAAAAAGAAGATAATTGGTGCTGAATCTTAATGCATTATGATTTTCTTAAATATATTTATACTCTGTCCTTTTAACTAGAGCATGTAGGTTATTGTAGTAGTTTTCCTAATCTCTGTAGTTCATATTTTTGCCTCGGGTCTTAATCCCTGTGAAAATTCATTGTAGAGGCCCATGATAATTTCCATAATGTGCAAATCTGATTATTTTATTCCCATCCCTATATGTTTCAAAATTTTCCACTCTAGGCTAAACCTAATCTTTAGCATGGCATCTAATCCAGCCCTTCATGATAAGGTCTCAATTTTTTCCTTTCACTGCACACATGGACTTTGCATTTGGCCCTAGCCATGTTATCTGTGGCTCTGTCCATGTTGTTTGCCTATAATGTCTGTACTTCCTTGACACCTCATCAATGAGACTTCTCCAGGTCTTACCTTTAGTATAGTTTACAATAATAGCATTTACAGCATTTTTACCACTATTTACTTATATATTTTCCTGAGTGGATTCTGGATGCCTTCGGATGAGGATTGTAGTCTTCCATTTGTACATTTAACATCTAAAGCAAATACCTGGCCATAGACAATGTTCAGCAATGATTAAAATATATGATATGGAGAATCAGACCAGTTGTATGCTAAATAAATTATAACCTGTTTGTGCAATAATGAGACCACGCCCATTCCTACAGCTTGACCTAAGCCAGGAAAAGCATGGTGTTTCAAAGAGACAGTCATAGTGGGGTTCTTCTGCCTTGTGGGACCACTGCACCTCAGACAGGACTATTTGGGGACATTACAAACTCCTAACTTTGTGTAACATGGTTAGGTGAATTTTGTAGGGATGTATCAGATTGAGAATTGTAGTACTCTAGTATAGTTACTGATTCAGAATACCAGTCTCAGATGAATTAAATTTTTCTCCTACTAATCTGATGAATTGTAAAGAAGGCCTTCTTGCTGTTTTATGCTTTTGCTTAGTGAATGTACTTTAATGGTGTTAGAGCTTACATGATCATGAATGAGGGAACAGGTAATCTTTCTAGAAATTGCAAAAAATGTATGACTGATTAAACAGAATGTTTCAGACTCATTTGTGATTCTTTTGTCTGTGTGATGTGTAAATATTACTTTGTAAAAATTTGGAGACCACTATATATAGATCACTTGCTCAAGAAGGTCATTTTTTCTTTATTGAGGCATAATTGATTTACAGTATATTGTATAGCTATCTATAGTGTATATACCTACACACAAATGCACATACATGTGCACACATAAACAGAAAAAAAGCATATATATATATATATATATATATATATATATATTCTTCTGGTGATATCAACACAATCAGGAAGATGATGAGCATTTCCCTCAATATCAGAAGTTTCTTCTGACCACTTTATAGTCCATTTCTTTCTCTACCCCCATCCTCAGATGACCTCTGATCTGCTTTTTGTCACTCTAGATTAGTTTACATTTCTCGAATTTTGTATAAATGTATCCTTTCTTTGGTTTCTTTAATCTAGCATGAAAACTTTGATATATCCATGTGATAACATTTGTCAATAATTTATTAGTTTTTATTGGTGAGTAGTATTCCCTTATATGGATATACCACATATGGTATGAGGTAATGAGTGATGCCCTTTTTAAAAAATATTTGGATATCCAGTCAATCCAGTACCATTTGTTTAAGAGACATTTTTTCCTCCATTGAATTGCACAGCTATTTATCAAATAGCAATAATGACACATTTATGTGTCTATTTCTGATCCATCCCATTGATCTATATGTCTTTTGCCAGCATCAAAGTATTTTCTGGATTTCTGTAACTTTATGATAGGTATTTTTAATAAGTTTTTAAAAGCTATTTTTTAGGTCCTTTGTATTTTCATATAAATAGGATCAGCTTGCCAAATTTTACTAAGTAAGTAAATAAATAAATAAATAAATAAATAAAACAAAAATACCTGCTATAACTTTCATTGAGAATAGTGAGATTTAAAGCTTGGTCTTTTTAGGCATATAGGAGAATAATCATTAGCTACCTAATATAAAGTCCACATTACTTGCTTAATTTCTGATCCAGTTTTTCACAGTTCTTCACTAAAATTTCCATAAGGATATGTAAAACCTTAACTTTTCCTAAGCACACTAAGCTAGAATCTTAGAGGCTTATCTCAACTTATATGAACTGCGTAGTTAGACTGAATTTTAAGATGATAGTTTTCCTATCTCATATCTCACAAAAGATAGCAGTGTTAGTTCCTTGAGAAATTGTGGACATTGAGTTTGATTCTCTCCTGCTATCATTACCTAAATTCAGAGATTTTTCTATTAATTTAAAAGGCTGTAAACAGAGAACAACAGGGTTAGGAAATGTAGGATGAAGAGGGAGTGAAGAGAGTGTGGAAAGACATTTAACAATCTGCTTCTACTTCCTAATGTAAATCCTTAAAAAACTTTTCTACTCTGGGCCAGTCTAACTCCTTCACACCAAAGAGAAGATGCTTTGAAACTTGGTCCCATCTGTCCTTTCAGGAGCCTCACATTCTAGAAAGTGATGGTTTTCATGTATTAACCTGGTAGGATCTTACATAGCTAGGTGGTGGGGTGAGAAGGGCTTAGGAGATGAAGGACCAGTAATTATTGGGAATTGCTTAGGAACTACACTTATCAGCTTTGACTAACACTGTTACTAGTGCCATTATCAACAAGCAAGCATGGATCCCAAAACACTGTATATACACTTTCTTATTTAACCTTTACCTTGAATCTTTGAGTTCAGGATTACTACTATTCCCATTTTACAAATGGGAATGGTGAGGGGGGTAGAGAGTTTAAGTATTTATTCAAAGTCATTAATAAAGAGCAAATCTGGAAATTGAACTGAGGTAGAGTTCAAAGTATTTAGCATAGAGCCTTGTTTATAACATAATTAACACTCAGTAAATGATAGCCAGTATATTATTACCATCATCATTGTTATTTATTTATATTAAAGTTAGATAATCTACCTAAAGTTTATAGGTAGTAAATGATAAGACAGGAATTCAGATCCAATTGTGTAAATTCTAGAGCCCTCAATCTCAACCTATATTGAAACCTTTACTTACTGTAGCTAAGGGAAAGCCATACACTTTTCTGAGGCCAAACTCTAATTCCCTGTAGACTACCCTCTAAGGAAAAGAAAAACAATCACATGAGTATGGCCTTGGTGAGAAAATGCTGAAGAACATGGGGAAGGTAAATCATCAAGAAGAATATACTTTGGCAGTTAAGTACTGGAAGAAAATTTCAGAGAAAAACATCTGTTTAGTTAGAAGAAAGGACTTACATGGAAAAGTGAACAGATAAAAGAATAGCTTCAAGGAGCAGAGTACCATATTAGATAAGCAGAAAAAGCAAGAAAACTGAAGTTGCTTTCATGTAATTAAAGTCTGCATTTGAAGGAATAAGAAACAGAACTGATATTGTGGAAATAATCCTTCATATAGAGGACAGACTTAAGATGTTTGCTCCAAAAGCTGAAGAAAAGAACAGAGAGGTTAAAATGATAAGGAAACGGTTTATGGTGGGAGAATAGAAAATTGAGTATTAATTTAGGTGTTCTTAGAAAACATTTAGGAGAGCAGTAGAATCAAAGACAAATTAAGAAAACTTTAATGAGCTAAAAATGATCTAAATATTTAGATCAAGAGGGCTACCTGTATCTAGCCAACAGTAATAGTATCTAAATACATTGTATGGAAAATTTTGTATTTTGTTGATGAAAAAGAGAATCTTGTAATCATCCTGGAGGAAAAACAAGTTACCTATATACTTTTTTTCTTCTTTTGGCCAACATTAAGTAATAGAAGAGTGGGGGAATTAGAATTATGAATTACTTAAAATTATGATGAAACTTTTTTTATGTTTAAGGAGTTTTACCTGTAGTCAAAGGCAATAGAAATATATTCTTTATATTTGTGATCTCAAAAAATAGTCTTTTCTTTGTAAAAATTTTATTTGAAAGCATATACCAATTAACAAAGTGATACATCAAAATAAAAAATTTTCAGAACAGGAAAGTTCTCCCACCTATACCTATAGATATAAATATAGTATATACTAATGAGAATAGTAGTCAGTTAAACAGAATTACACCTAAGTAATTATTATGAATAAGAATTACAGACATAAATGCCAATGTAAAAAAGTAATTCTTAATATATATAAACAAGAATTTAGTAACAATTACCTGAGTCCCAAATTCCAGATGATGATTTTTTTAATTGTCATTAAAATACACATAAAATTTACCATCTTAATCATGTATAAGTATACTGAACTGTATACTGTTGCACAATTTCCTGAACTTTTTCATCTTGCAAAACTGAAACTCTGTACGCATTAAATAACAACTCGCCATTCCCTGCCTCCATCCCTTTGCATCTGACATTCTACTTTGTTTCTATGAGTTTGAGTACTCTAGTTACCTCCTCTAAGTGAAATCATACAGTATTTGTTTTTGTCACTGGTTTATTTACAGATTACATTTTTAAGGACTGAAAAGAGGAGGCTTTAGGAGGTTGAGTATCTAGGAATGGCAGACTGGTTTTCTTCTTTTAGGATAACTGGTTGAGTTTTGCTAACAAGTCTGCTATTTGTCTCTATCTCTGTTTTTGCTTAGATTTGTTGTGAGAAAAGATTGCTTTTCTTGTTGGTGTCAGGTGCATTTTAAGCATCAATTGATAAGGCTGTGTGTTTTTCCTTTTGTTTTTCTCTATGGTGCTGATAGATTTTGTAACAGTGAACTGCACTCATTCGTGGAATAAAACCCTAAGGATAATGGTATATTGTTCTTTTGATAACATTGCTATGTTTATTAATTCAAATATATGAACTGAATATATTTGGTTTTATTTAGGAATCTTGAAATTGCACTTATGCGTGTGCATGGTCTTTGCTTGTTTTGTTTGCTTGCTTTGATTTGGTGAAGGAGGTTGCAAATTTAGTTATTTAAGTTTTGCTGGCCTAATAAAGACTCAAGAGAGAGGTTTCTTCCTAAGGAAATTTGTCATCATTTGCTAAAGCTTGGAAGAGTGTAGCTATCATTGGAATTTAAAGGCTAGGTAAAAGGTAAAATCCAGCTGTGCACCCATTTTAAAGGTAGTTTTTAAATCATCTTTAAATTCTCTTGCAGGGTTTTCAAATTCTAAAGTGCATATGAATCATCTGTGGTCTTGCTCAGTGGTAGATTCTGATTCTGTGGGCCTGGCATTGACCCTGAACTTCTAGATACTTAACAAGCCTCCCCCCGCTCCCCCCCCCCCCAAGTTATGCCAGTACTGGCAGTTGTGGGACAACATTTTGAACAGCAAGATGCTAACCTAGTGGCTCCCAGACTTTGTGGCACATTTGAATTACCAGGGGACCTTTTAGAACGTCCTTACGTCTAGGACACATCCATACCAATTAAATCAGAATAGCTGAGGGTGGAAGCCAAGCATAAGTTGTTTTTCAAGAACCCCAGGTGGTTCCAGTGGTCAGCAAATTTTGGGAACTACTGCACTAGGGGTAATTGGTCTATTCAGATTTCCACTTTACTCAATTTTGGTTACTTTTATTTTATAAGTAATTGCCCATTTAAGTTTTCAGAGTTGTGGTCAGTAAGTTGTATGTGTTATTCTCTTATAATTTTTTTTAATGTATTTGGTTTCTATGGTTATGTTTCCCTTCTATTATATATTTTGGCCTTTTCTTTTTTTCTTAATGAGGTTTCCAAATGATTTTTCTGTTTTGCTGGTCTTCTCAGAAAATCCTCTTCCCTTTTATTCTTTTGTTTTAAATACTTCTTTTTCTATTTTGTTTCTCAGCTTTTATCTTTAATTCCCTTTTTAATTTTTCTTGGGTTGTTTTACTGTTCTATCTTATGATAAAGTAATTTTACCATTTGTCTTTTTCTTTTCATTGCTTTCTAGATAGTTTATAATTTTTCATTTGATTTTCTGTTTGATCCTCGCTAATTTTCTTAATTTTCAGGTAGTTGAGAAAATTTGGTCACTTTCTTTTTTTTGCTTTTAGTCTTATTTACCAAAGATGAAATAGTATAGTAGTTTTCTCTTTGGTCAAGGACATGATCGATTTTTATAAAATTTCTGTGGACATGCTAACAAAGTATACTTTGTATTTGAATAATATAAAGTTAGTCGTTGTCTAATAGTCATGTTCAGTTCTAAAAGAGAATGTATTCAAAATTCTCACTATCATTGTGTTTTTATCAAGTTTCCTGTATTTTAAGTTTTTGTTTTATGCACTCTCCACAATATTGTTTGATGCATATATGGTTTATGATTTATCTTCTTTATCATATATACCTTTTATCCATTTGTAATATTCTTTATCTCATTTATTATAATTCATCTTAAATTCTCTTAGCCACTGCTGACACTGCTTGCTTTTTGTTTGAATTTGCCTGATTTGTCTTTGCAGACTATTTTATTTTCAACTTTTTATTCTTAATATTTTATTCTTGTTATTTTGTCTTCAATGTATGTCTTAAAAATAGCTGAATTTTATTTGTTTCGGTTGGTCTAATAATGTTCTTTATGGGATAATTCAGTCCACTTACCCGTCTAATAATGGTTGATATGCTCGATTTTATTCATTCTATTTACCTTATGTTATTTATTTTTACATCTTATGTCCTTAGTTTTATTGTCTTAATTAAGTTACTATTCACTGTGTTTGTTTTCTCTTTGTTAATTTGGAAGTTCTGCCTTCCCTTTCCCTGCTCTTAAAATGAAATCTCTTTCTTTATTATTATTTGAAAACAAATACAGTTTTCATATTGACTCATAGGTACTGTGATTATATTATAGAGAAGCGTGAGATGAGGAAACGCTGCTCAGCCTGCCTTAGGTTCACATAGTAAGTGGCAGAGCAGATCATTTAGTATACTTTAACATAATGTAATATAATTTTATTTATTATAATATATTTTAATGTGACATTAATTACAGTAAAATGTAATTTAATCTTAATTCAACTTAATTTACTATACTGTAAAAATGAATACAGTCCACTTAGTAAACAATAAACTATCTGTGCTAATAAATTTAAGAATATGAAAGAATTGATTATTTTCTTGGATAATATGTAATAAAATTGCCTCAAGACCAGAAAACAATGGAGCAAATTCATGAAAGACTCAGAGTTTTCTAAGAATCTTCTCTGAAACATTACGAGAAGATAATTTTACCAATGAGTTTTTCCAAACTTTCATCAACTTTTTATGTTTTTTATAAAAATGGCTGTCATCCAAACCATTTTATGAAGCATGTATGTAACCCTAGAATGAAAACTTCAGAAATGAAACAAAAATCCCCAGAAGAGCATACCAGCTACATAGAGAGAACTCAGAAGAAACTGTTAGCAAACCAATTTAGCAGTAAATTAAAAGAGCTACCTTATGTGGATAAGCAAAGAATTTAATCTAAGAATTCAGGAATATATAACAACAATAAATGCTGTAAGGAAATTTAAAAAGGAGAATCTCTGCTAATGCCAGAAAAGCATTTTTAACCATTATAATCAGAACACTTTTAAAAATCTGAGAAAACTTGGAATAAGTGAACATATAAAATGATAAGAATAAATCAATTATTAATTAATACCAACATTATCATCAACTGTGAAACTCTAGAAGGACTCTCATTAATATTAGGAATAGAATATTCCTACTAGTACAATTCCTATTTTACATATTTTTAAATGTTCAAAGAAATAATGCATAAGTATCTGAAAAAATCCAACTTTATTATAATTAAATGAAAATTATGACATTAATGTAATATCTTTTCTCTATCAACTTTGCTATAATTAAAACAAGTACCTATTAATATGACTAATATGTAATTGTGGCAGCAGGGTGGTGACATGGACACACTCATTCTGCCCGAGGGAAAAGAAATTGGCAAAAATCTTTATGGAAAGCAGCTTGACAGTTTTTAACTAAGAGCTTTAGAAGAGTTTCTGTCCTTTGACCTAGTAATTCCACTTCTGGGAACTCCAGCCTAAGGAAATCATGAGAATCGCTGACAAAGATTTGTGTACGAGGATGTTAATGGCAGTTTTGTTTATAATATTTTAAAAAATGGGAAATAACCTAAAATGCCAAAAAAAGGAGAATGGCCAAATAAAGTACAGCCATGCAGTGTAATATTATACAGGCATTAAAATCATGCTTTTGAAAAACTGTTTAAAGGGAAAATACAATGTTAATTAGAAAAAAAAAGCAAGATATAATTTCACTTAAATTTGATTTCTGTTTTTAAAAATACATATTTTATATATTATATATATGTAGGAAAAAGTTTAATGGACTGGAAGGAAATGCTAAAAAACAAATAACATATTAATATTGTACTATCAGAGTGTTTTAAAACTTTAAAGTCAGAAAATTGCTTTCCTTCTGCTGAATCACTTTAATCACCAACAGGGAGATTTCATAGTAAAGGATAAACTTAATTCTAAATTAATACTGGAATGTGAACCTTAGCTATAGGTTCAGGGTCAGTCTCTGTGCAGAGAATCATTGTCTTTGCAATGATTAGTCTGCTTCATAATCACCAACTTCATTCTTAACCATGAACAGTTAGTTGCACATCATTTGAGAAACTACAGATAAAGCCATGCCTTACAACACCTCTACCAGAAAATCCCTAGTAGGTTAGTTGTGGTATCTGAAGTTATATGAAGATTGGCAAAGAGCTAGTGTAAAATAATCTTATCTTCTCCCCCTTGACATCCATAAACAAAAGGATTTAAGCATCTTTGACACTCTGCAGAAGGAAATGAACAATTGGAATCCTAAGGCTGGAAAATGCCTGTGAGATACTTAGGGGTCCTGTGCTTTCTCCAATGAGCAAGCAATGCAAGAAACTAACAGGAAAATGTGGAACCTGTGGGGTACCTCGGTGGCTCAGTCCATCTAAGCGCCTGCCTTTGGCTTAGGTCATGAACCCAGGGTCCTGGGATAGAACCCTTTTAGGGCTTCCTGATGAGCCGGGAGTCTGCCTCTTTCTTTCCCTCTGCCCCTCTCCCCTTGTACTTCCCACCCTCCCTCTGTAGTGCTCTCTCTCTGTCTCTGTCTCAAATAAGTAAATGGTAAAAAAAAAAAAAAAAAAAAAGTGGAATCTGAGCATTGTAGTGGGCTTTGGAGGCACTCATTCTGTTTTCTACCCAAAGTGAGAATTCTTAAATCTAATGGGGTGGAGGTTCTTTACTGCCTCTGGGAAACCTCCTACCCCTGTAGACATGTTTCCCCATCTGTAAAATGGGAACTCTTAGCCGACAACTGGTATGATAATTAGGAGCATTATGTGAATTAGTGCTCTTGAAGATCTTAGAGCAGTAGTTTGGCATGTGTTGGCTGTTACTACCTCTGCAAAGTTTCCCATTCCCTTCTAGGATTTTTCTCATTGGATGACAAATCTGGTTATTGAGCCAAAAAACAGTTCCTGGAACTATGCAGAAGTCTTATCCAACATCTACATTAACAGTCCTTCTAATACTTGAAGACAGCTTTCATGAATTTAATAACTGCTTTCTGTGTTTTTTTCTTTTTTAATTTCAAGAATAGAACACAGTAGACTATAAAAATGAGCGTTATCAGTTTTCCTTTGGATTTTCTATGTAAATGTTGTTTAACATTCAAATGGAGCTGATTATAATTTGAGATATTAACAGTTAGATATGCCATTGTGTCCCTTTGTTATTGTTTGTAAAGGAGGTTAAACACTATATTAACTTCTGAGTAGTGATTTATTGTTGCTTTTGTTAGAGAAAAATAAAAAAAGAAGTAAAATAATATAATTTGATATTGCCTTTGAGAATTTTCAGTTTGCAGAGGTCTTTATTTCCTACTCAATTTTATTTTTTAAAAAGCATTACATGTAGTGTAAATACAGCATCCCATAAATGCCGAGTTGTTCTTTGCTTCTTGGCTTAAGCTGTTGTGTAATATTGCTCTGTAACCATTAAGCAGCTGCTCTGCCTCAGAGATGCTCATATTTCCTTTGGTAGACGAAGGGAATTTACTATATGAATGTCTCCAAATTGCTTTAAAATCGTTGGCCTTTGTATCAGCTATTTAGATTCACAGTGGTCTAAGTAACACATGAAAACCATGTTTCTGGAAGGCCCCAGCAGCCTGGAGGTTACAGATGGGGTTGTGTTAATAGTAATAACCTGCATTTTGCTGAGTCTCATCTTCTGCACTATTGCAGGGCTCCTGACACTGCATGATTCTCCCTGGTTACTTTGTCAGAGTCCTTATGCACGGTTTCTTATGGACGTTCTTGTATGCTGCTAGCTGTCCAAGTGCTCTGTCATCCCCTATTTCTTTGCCCTCCTCATCTTGGATATTGCCTGTTCATTGTAAGGCTGCACTGTGTGCAGAGGTGAATGGAGGAGGCAGCCGGCTGCCTCAGGTGCTTCTGCCAGCTACCCAGTCGCCTGATTCCGCCCCAGGCCCTACTCCTATAAGGGCATGTGGGTAGGCTTTACTGCTCATTCTAGGGAGCCCTCCTTTCAGTGAAGTCTCACTATGCTCCATGAAGGACTGGAACCCAGTTGGACCTACGGGGGTTGCATTTTGTCTAGGGGTGCCAGAGCAGTTCTAACATAGTTCCAGTCCCTTTCATAGTTTCAGCAAAATAACTCTATCAGGTTTCCTTGTAGATTCAGATTCCTCAAACTTGAATTGGAGAAACACCCTGCTACATACTGAATTGCCTTCCCTTTGCCTTTGTGTGACTGCCTGTCTTCCTGCTAGTAGAATTAGCCTGGGGGGGTGGGGGGAGGAGGGGTAGGGCTCCTCCCTCCCATGTGATTTGGGCCCTGAGATCCACACACAATTCTGTCTTCTTGCGTATGGAGCCCCAACTACTCACTGGTGTGATAAGGAAATGAACTTCAGATGGTATCTACATATTGAAATGTTATTATGTATGACCCATGATTCAATTTATTTAAATATATTGAAATGTTCACTAGTCACTCATTTATCAATTTATTTTACAAATATTTTTGAACTCTGACTCTTTAAACACTTCTAGTTTCTTGGTAGTTACTTAGTGCTAACTGCCTAAAGTTTTACACTAGTCCGAAACAAAGTCAAATATAATCTGACTCTAATCATCATTCTTTCCCATTCTACCCAAAGCCTAAATAAACCCCTCAGTGGATGAGTTCTAGGGAATAACAAGAGTCAGTATAGTTATCCTTAAACCTTAAGCCATCTATACCTACATTGTTATATAATTACTAAAATGCTTATTTATGACCCTGTTCTAAAAGGTTAAAATTTATAACATTTTGTTCAGTAAGCATTTATTTAGTAGCTACTGTATATACAGGCGCTGAGTTAGTTAAGGGAGATTCAGAGATTAACAAAACACAGTCACTCTCCCAAATAAAGGAGCTGATAATCCAATAAGAAACACAACACTTGAAAACAGATACCTTGGACACTTGAAATGTGTAAAGTGATGTAAACTAAGTACAAAGTAGCTGCTCTAAATTCAGAAGAAAGAGATTATTCTGGCTGGCACAGGGATTGGGAGAGGAGGGTGGAGGAACAGGTTAATGAGTGGATGATGGCCGAGTTGGACATTACAGGATGAGAACAGGGCACACAGAGAGCCATCTGATGAGAGGGAGGGAACTGCATGAGAAAGATGGGAGGGTGAGCATTAACAGGGTACATTTGGTGAGGACAAATAGTCTTGTCTGATTGGTTAAGTATATGAGCTGCCATCAAGATAAATAAGGTCTTTGTATTTCATGTATTTGCCAAATATAAAATTTTACATTTACTGTATCTGGAATGAACTATAATTTGTTATACTTAACAAAGATGTGTATTGCTTTTGTTGTTGATTTATATGATGATAACCTACCATGATTCAGAAAATTAAAAGTATCTCTTCCCCCCCAACCACACAAAGGGAGTCTTTGTCTTTTTTTGTCTTCTTGGCTTTAAGCAGCTTGTACAGTGTAGGCTACCTAAAAGTTTCTCAGTAATCACTGAGATGAATTCAACGTGGTGAAAAATTAAGTTGCTTGAGAAGTAGGAGTTTCTTAAAACAAATACAGGTATATCACATGTATACCAGCTTTTATTCTGGTAAAATTTCTAAATAAAGATTTACGAGTAATTTGAGAGTGTCTGGAATCCAGTGTGTGCCTTTCAGTGTGTGGGGTGATTTTTGACCCAACTGGCCAGTCCTAACTTATTGGGGACATTTAATCAGTGCCCACTGTGGATTTCATATTTTTATCTCACTTATCATTCATAATAATTTTATTATCTCTGGTTTTTAAATGAGGAATCTGAGACACCCAAGAGTCTAATAACATGACCAGGATTCACACTGATCAAGTGATTGGGAGTCAAATGCCAGCTCCTTGACTTAAGAGCTCTCAGTTGCTAAGCCACCTGTGACTCATATTCTTGCCCCAAATCGAATCCCTTGGTCAGCCCTAAAACTTACTGTAAAATCTGCTCCAGTTGCCAGTTCTCTGATTCTAGAGCTTGTTTTCCTGGAAACATGAATTCTGGGGGTTCTCAGGCTTTTCTTACTCTCTTCCTGGGAAGCAGAGAGTAACCATACCCCTCCTGATATTGTGTCCCTCTGTATACCTCCTTCGTAGCAGTGAGAAGCTGGGGACGTGACTGGTGTTTGTGGGAGTCCTCATCTCTGATCCTGGACACAGCTTGACCAGATGCCAAACAGCACTGAACTTACTCAGGCTCCAAAACCCATGGTGGGCCACAGTCACTGGGGACCCTGTACTTGGATGTCACACAAGGGTCATGTGGAATTCCTGGAGGCCTGGATTTATCACCAGTTACTAGAAAAAGTATGCAGTTCTTGAAATGAAGGGAGTCCAAGAAGTAGTAGTAGCAAGAATAAGCAGGCAGTGAAATCAGGCGAAGTATATCAAAGGTGTATGGAAATAGGTCGATGCAAAGTATTTGCTGTAGGTACAAGTTCTGCTTTTGTGTGATTCATGACCCTGGAACAAGGGGGGTGGGGAGTGCTGGTAACAGCAGCTTGCTTTTCTTTAATCAGGGAAGGATTTGTGAGAGAACAGTGGTTTCAAGAGATCTTTGAAGTAATTCCAACAAGGTTCTAATTGTGGTTGTGGTTTTCCTTTTTCTTTCTTTCTTTCTTTCTTTCTTTCTTTTTTTTTTTTTTAAATGAGTAGACTTTAGTCTACCAGGTGCTACCGAGCTGAGTGCATTCAGTAAGAACCCCTGAATCTTAATTCTCTGTGCATGGGCTGTGGCAAATAAAACCATACCAGTTTCCCTGTACATTTCGAAAGCGGAGAAGAAATTTTCCTAGGAAATGATTTGGCACTTAAACTTCTTACTTTTGTTTAAACAGACCCCGGATTGCATTTAAAGAGTTTTGCTTTTACTCGTGTTTGTTATAAGCAGACTTGGTTTTTGTTCTAACCTTTGGTTTAAAAACACTTGAACAAATCCTAGCGTTTAATCATTTATTTGCTTCCTGCTTGTGCTGATCTGGATATTTATTTTCCTCTGGATATTTATTTTCAGGTTACCTGGAGGATAGTTTTGTAAAATCTGGAGTCTTCAATGTATCTGAACTCGTGAGGGTATCCAGAAGTAAGTAAATCGTTTTGTTATTATTTAATCATACAGTATGATTTAACATATTTTATATTTTGAACCCTCAATACAGTATTAAGAATAACGACTTACTAGGAAAATTTGAGTTTTAAAATCTCCATCTTTTTGATGAAATCATAAGTGAGTATATTTTGTTGGATTTCCTTAAATGCTTGCATTTAGATCATCAAACTTTTGTAGTACAAAAGTAATTTGGGGGTTCTGATTGCTGTGTTATTGGTATTCATTTAATTCGCTGTTCTCTCTGTGACCATAGATGGTCATTTATATCAAAGGAAGTGTGATTAATTAAATGTACTCCATGTTGTTATGATAACCCACATAAGTTTCCTGTAGATAAGTGCTTTTTCATTTTACTAACGTTTTGGTGGGGGCTTGGAGATGTACAGGATATACACACTAACATGCAGAGTGTAGAGGGATGCAGAAATTAACTTTGCAGATTGTAGTTTGGATATAGATAGCAAGCTATTGTGAGCCAAAACAATGCCCAATTGTTTTTAACTGGCCACCTCACCTGAGACACCATTCTTGACAGGCCGGATGAGATTTTTCTCAGGTTAAGTTCACCTGGCCAGCTACCTATAAGCAAGGGAGTAGTTTACTAACTCAAGTCTTTTATGTATTACTAGTGTATACAAATATACCTGAGATGTAGCTCTCGAGGCATTGATGATGTTAAAGGAGGTGACTCATTTCTTCTTGTTCTCTTTGATTTAGCTTATTTCTGTAACCTTGAAGGCTGTATTTTTACCCGATATTTTGTTAGAGAGCATCACCATTTGGAATGACGTTACTCAGATGATGTAGTGGTACTCTGTCCTCGTTTATGTTGTGTTTTTCATTTGGGTCAAGTTCAGAGATCTTGAACAAGAATTATGATGATCCCAAAAGAATAAAGCAAGTTACTGGGGATAAGTTTAGATAGTGTGTTAGAGTTGTGGTCAGTGAAATAATCCCCCATCCTAGCTGGTGACTGTGTCTTTCGAACTATACTTTTCTTAAATAGTTCCTCTTTCTAGGGTGGCCAGTGCAAATAGCATGTATCTCAGGGAGTTGTATACTTGAACATTTAAGACCTTTAGTAACTTAATCCTTTGACATATTCTGCAGTAGGTAAATGGATGCCCCAAAGACTTCTGTCATGGATCTGTTTACTTAGGGCAGCACAGGTAACCAAAACCTAATATAATATCCTATATCCCAGCAACTCCAGGATTCATGTTTGTGGAACAGAAGGATTCTGATGGTCTACTCCACTGACCAAGGCAATGTCTTACTTGTTTTTCCCGATCAATAATGTGGTATGGAAGGCCTCTGACATTTGAATGTTTTCTGTGTTTATTTTTAATTTGGAAAGGAACGTGCCCGATCCCTCATTACCACTTTCTGGCATCATGTAAGGAAGGGAGAATTTGAAAGTGGGGGTGGTTGTGTGTGTGTGTCAGGGATGTTTTCCCTATACTGTTCTGCTATAGTTATGAGACATTATTAACATTATTTGTTTAAAGTTGTCTTTTCCTAAGTTTCGTGATATATTTCCTTCTTCTTATGAGAAGGACTGAAGTCATCTATTAGAAAGTATTATCCATTCCTCATTATAGGTAACATCGTGTTAGACACTATAGAAGGGTAGCTACATAGAACATTTAAAAGCCCAGAGTGGGGCAGCCCTGGTGGTTCAGCAGTTTAGCGCCTGCCTTCAGCCCAGGGTGTGATCCTGGAGACCCCGGATCGAGTCCCACGTCAGGCTCCCTGCATGGAGCCTGCTTCTCCCTCTGCCTGTATCTCTGCCTCTCTCTCTCTCTATCTCTATCTTTCTGTCTCTCATGGATAAATAAATAAAATCTTTAAAAATAAATAAAAGCCCAGAGTGATATTTTGAAAAATCTGAATGTAAACATAAAGACTTAAATGCCTTTTTAGAACAGTTCAAAAATGAGGTAAATTTAATATACTGATTTTTTTTAAAGCTTACACTGTCATCTCTTAGAGGTTTTTAAGTTACAAGACACATTACTGATCTATAATTAGGATATTGATTATCTATATTCATTCATTAATTTATTCAGCAAACATTTATTTTCTACTCTGTATGTAAATAGGTGTCGCTGAAATGCTTGAGAAGTTATTCTCCTAAGTGTTCTAATATATCCACATCGTAATCTTATTTATACAGATGAACTTGGTTGTTTATGAAATATGGGTTTGCTAAGTAAGCAGAAACTTCAGCACAATCCCGATGCTGTATATCACAAATTCTGACTTCTTGAGGGTTTACAGTATGTTAATGGTTTCTGGCCTCCAGGGTTTGACTAGTATGACCTACTAATGTGTCTGTTGACTTTAGCTAATGAAGCTCCTCAGTTTTAGGATAGTGATCTTTCTGTTGAATGATATTATCTCCATCTTAAAAGTTGATTTAGGATCTGCTTTTGGAGTGACAAGAACAATGAGAGAGATTAAGAGTTGGCCTCTAACCCTTAGAATCTGAAGTTCTTTGGAGCTTCATTTCTAAGAGGATATTGGCAGCCTTTTAAACATGATTTGCAACCTTCAGAATTCTTGCAGCTCTCTGGGAGAGGTGATAACGCTGATCTTTGGATTTGATGTAAGTTCTTCCAGAGACTTTTAAGCAGGAGCATCAGCCTGGGACTTGCCAGGCTCACAGACTCTCTTTGTTATTAAATACATTTGGTGAGTGCTGCTCTCAAATTTGACCATGTTTATTATTAATCTACTCTTCTTCATGTATTCTCCCATTTAATGTCAGAATGCACACTAAATTTTTGCAATGCTCCTGTATAAACCTGTGGCTAAATTATTTTTATTACTGTCTTGCTAGTCGGTAACAATCCTTCTGCAACAAAATCTAGAAAAACAAAATTTCCAAAGATTTTTTAAGTTATTATTATACTATAAATTTCATCTAGTATGTTTATGGCAAAGCAATCTGTGTTGACTATTAAGCCATATGTATGAAATACAAACTGCAGATCTTTGCTTAAATGTTGCATGGCTTAGTAAATTGCAAATACTTTATGTAAGCTATAACTTGTAAGTTTCCTGTTAGTAATTCAGTTCTTTGAATTGTATCCATTACTGTTGTAGGAGACTGGATGGATTACTGACTTTCAGGGAGTCCCTCAAATGCCTCCCTGCTTTCCACATACCCTGCTTTCCAATGTCACATAGAACATGGTTCTAATAATAAACTTTAAAGTATGTGGTTACTGTGGGATTTCTTACCTTGCTTTTTTTTTTAACCTCCCGTGTACCTTAAGCCATAATAAACAGTTACAGTTTAGCTGCCCAAAGAATTCAAGCCATTTGGGATAGTTACATCGAATACAAGTATTCTCTGTGTCACATGAAGTTAAAGTGCATTATATAAAAAGAATAGTTTAGCAGCAGGCATAAACTCCAGAAGTTTGGAGCTGAGACTAACCTTATATATATTGATTTAATTTTTAATAGAGAAGAAGGATATTCATCGTATGTTCTTTGATTACTTATCTGCAGTGACACATGTGCTTCTTAATCATACTTTCTTAAAAATATTTTTAAGTAAATCTTGGCCAACCTGATATTGAAATACAATTCAGCTGACGGCAAACACAGTGTAGTGAACACATTAAAATTCTGGGTAAGAAAAACTCCCTGAAAATCTGCAGTCTTTTCAGAATCATGTATTCAGTTTGAAGCAGTTGGGAGAGAGGAAGAATAAGTAACTTTATGTTCTTAAAGTGAATCACAAGGGCTGTAGAGTTTTGTTGCCACAACCCCAGGACACACTTTCTCTTATTAGAGCTTTTGAAGGCCTGACCAAAAAAAAAAAAAAAAAAAAAAAGGTGGGGGGGAAGAATTCTTCAGCACTGTCTTTGACACCAACCTGCCTGGTGTTACCTTGCATACTATCTCTGCCTATGACTGCTCTTGTACTAACCTCTGTTGAGAATGACCTCCCCTTGAGACCCTTCTCATTCTCTAGTGCACAGTATGGCTTCTCCACAGAGTTCTTGGATCATTCAAGCTTGCATTGGATTCTTCTTCCATGAAATTCCATAGTATTTATTGGTGATTTCATTCATTTGGGCAGTTTCATTTTAATCTGCATTATGCTGGTACTTCTATTTTTTCACTAGTGGTTTATTTACCCAGCTTGTTGCCCAATCTATTTTGTTAAGGACAGGAACTATCTTAGACTATTTTGTATCCCTTGCAGCACCTGCCAGTAATAGACAGGAACAACAACTTGTTGAATGAACAGACTTTCAACAAATAGGTTCATTTATAACTCTTCATGTGATATGAGCTTGTTTTGAACTGTTCACTCTATGCTAACCACTCTAGGCTGCCAGGGAAGAGATACCGGGAAGAACTCCAGGAAAGAAGGAAATTCACCGTTTGTTGAATACCTGTTATGTGCTTGGCATGATGCTGGGCTTTTATCACTCCTTACCTCATTTCATCCTTAAAATAATCATAGGTGGTAGGTGACTAGTATTCTCATTTTATAGCTTGGGAAGCTAAGGCACATAACTCAGAAGTGGCAGAGGGGGTTCAAACTAAATGGCTACTTTCCAAGACTCTACCATTCTAATACAGCATGCTGTCTCACAGATCTATTCAAGATGTCTAGAAATGAATTTTTAAAATTTGAACAAATGTAACCCATTATACAAAACCAGTACTTATATACAGAAATCTCAGTTCAAAATATATCAGCAAACCCAAAAAGATTTCTTGATTTACAAAATAATGCTTTAAGGTATATTTATTTTTATTTATTTTTAATAATTTATTTTTAATTTTTTGTGAGTACATATAAATGAGTTTTACAAAGTTGGGCATACAGACTTTAAAAAAAACAGACCTAACTATTGAATAAAGCCACACTTAACTATTCATATATAAACACGAGTATGTATTTTTGGGAAAAAACCTTGGCTCTTATTTCACATTTGCCAATTTTACTTGTGCACCTGCCCTACTATAAGAATTCATTAGATCAAATAATTATTCATATGATTTCTAGTGCAGTCTAACATTAATGTTAATATTGTAATCTGATTATTTAACAGTGATATGGTTTTTGAGAACCATCTAAATACAAAGCACCTTAGTGCTAAGCAGTAGGAAACATGTTTCCTCTGATGCATCTATAGACTAGTGTGGTGACAGATGTAATGGCAAATAATACAAAGGAGGGAGTGAAGAAGGTTGGAGAGTAGGAATTGGGGAAGTGGCCACCATGATTATAGTCTGAGTGCCTCAAGTTTCTAGACTCGGACACTGGTGTTGTGAGGAAGTTCTTCAAGTCGTATCCTGGTGGACTGTTGATATTAGAGTCTCAGAGTAAAGAGAGTTTGTTGGAAGGCGTGGAAAGTATTAGCTTATTACATTCAAATAGAGATAAGTGTAAAAATCATTCCTGATATTTCTTTCTGTTTTATTCCCCAGCACCCATAACCCAGGGAACTGGAGTCAACTTTCCAATTGGAGAAATCCCGAGCCAACCATACTATCATGACATGAACTCGGGGGTCAATCTTCAGAGGTCACTGTCTTCTCCACCAAGCAGGTAACTGAAAGAGGAGCTGTACTTGTTCTCAGTCTATAGGCAGATAAGTAGATAGGTAGACAGGCAGATAGGTAGGTAGTTTAAGAGATCGGGGAAACAAAGCCAAGAATGAAGACTTTTTGCTGATTCTAAATAAATTTTTAATCTTACCTGGCTACATTTGTTTTGATATTTGAAAATTAAGTGTAATTGTTCAAAGCAGTAAAAAAAATATCTTTTGGGTGGGACAAGGGAACTATATTCCCTTCATGTAAAATATATGACTTATTTTATTTGCTCCTGTAAAATATTATAATTCTGCAAGTTTACTAAATCTTTTGGTGACTTTAAAAATGATGTTATCATGGCAGAGAGCCCTGATCTATGACTGATCCATCCTGGTAACTTTTCTCTAATATCACATCCAATCTGGGTATAATGAAACCATGAAAAATAAAATGTGTCATCTGCTTAACCTTAGAAGTAAAAGCCTTATTCTTTTATTTTTTATTTTTTATTTATTTATGATAGTCACAGAGAGAGAGAGAGAGAGGAGGGAGGGAGGCAGAGACACAGGCAGAGGGAGAAGCAGGCTCCATGCACTGGGAGCCTGACGTGGGATCCGATCCCGGGTCTCCAGGATCACACCCTAGGCCAAAGGCAGGCGCTAAACTGCTGCGCCACCCAGGGATCCCTAAAAGCCTTATTCTAGGCCACACTTGGCAAATGTCTTCAGAGAATTGGTATTTTTAAAAATAATTTAGTTGATTTTATCAGTTACCAATGAAAATATTACCTGCTCTGAGATTTGGTTTGACCAGCCTTTGTCGGGAAGAGCTCTACAGTGAGGTTACTTTACTTTTTAGTTCTCTGTTGACATTCTCACTTTTCTCTCTTGACCTTCTGATTGTAACTTTGAGGCCCACAGAAGTTTAAAAAGAGGTTTCCTATTTAAATGAGGGATAAATAGATTGGAAAGTTGTTATGCATAGGATTTAGTGATGATGCGTTCCACTGCTCTAGAATGCTAGAAAAGGACTGAGTTACTGAGAAGCAAGATGACTAAATATTATAGCTTTATTGTTTTTTTTGAGTTGGATCTTCTATATAAATGAACATCCATCTCATTTTCAGAACATTACATATACCCATGATCAAATGTAAGAGTGTACATGAATTCCAGAGCAAAACATTTTGCTGTATAATACCCATTTTTTCAGACTAAAAGAATATCTGGGTAATCATTTTCCTATGCTGTTATCAATAATGAAAGTAAATTGCATTTGAATTATGGGGCTATGCACATTTGTATATTAACTAAGTTTAATTTTATATCATTTATGGTCAAACTGCATTTTCATATAGTTAGGTTACATAGCAAGGAATTTGGTTTATTGTCACTCAGATTGTGACATATTTGGGTCTTAAAAATACTTTCGTTTTTCTAAATTTGAGATGTGAACAGTACGTTTTTATTTGGTCCAGTGGGTCAGTATGTTGTCAACACAGATCTTTCTTCATGGTCATCTGGTTTCAGATACTATGCCATTCAAAATGAGAAAGATTTCAAAAGCATTTCTCTATTATTTCCTTATGAAAGTCTTTTCTCTCTCACTTTAAGTCTTTTGTACATATTTACTACTGATTCACAGCTGTGAGAGAATTAGATTAAAGGAGAGTTTTAAACACTGTATATTCTAACTTTGGATACCATAGGAATAAATTAAAGAACTATTATTTACTCCCACTGTGGTTTTACATGGTCTAAAATTGCTATCATCTATATCATGTTAATACTCTGGGAGTTGTGAGTCAAATATTAACCACAGGTACATCTGTGAATATGTACACATGCTTCTAGGATTTGGAAACAGTGCAGTAAAAAGAGCACAGTTTTGGAAGTCCAAGTCCTTACTTTGTGGCAGACTGCTTCCACTAGCATGCCCTAGGAAATTCACTGAATTTTTCCAAATTTGTCTCCCCATTTGTAAAAAAAGGGAGGACTGATTTATATATATATCGGACTTATGAAGTCAGTTCCAGCTCTGAAATCCTGTGACATTATGTTTATTATCACTGCATAAAATTAATTCAGAGAGTATCTTTTTTGGTTTTTACCTGTAGAGATATACATAAGATTTTTTTCTATAAGATTTTTTTAAAATAAAAAATCCATTTTCATAGTCAGACTTGACTGTTTAATATTAGTGGAAATACATGATAGCAGAATATCATGCAAGATGACCTGTGCCATGACATAGCTGTTAATTTTTATTTATTTATTTTTGAGAGTCGGCTGTGCTGAGGGTTGGGGAGGGAGAGAGAGAATCTTAAGTAGGCTCCACACCCAGCATAGAGCCAAATGCAGGGCTCAATCCCATGACCCTAAGATCATCACCTGAGCCAAAATCAAGAGTTGGATGGACCTTAACCAACTGAGCCACCAAGGAGTCCCTAAAATGTGTCATTTTAAAAGTATACTGTTTGGTTTGAATTTGGCAATGACCCATTTTTTATGGTTGATCTTGAAAATAAAAGATCATTAACCTAATTTTTTTGAAAAAATATAAAGGGGATATATGAAATAATTTATAATCAATAAAGTACTACAAAATTTTTATATTATTAATTATATGGTTATTACCTATAATTACTATTTAATAAGTATCTTCTAATTTGCCAGCCATTAACTAAGAGCTTTACATTTAATCCTCTCAACCACTCCTCTTTGAACTGGTTTTATTATTTCCATTTTACAAATGATTAAACTGAGTTTAGAAAGGTTAAGTAGCTTACTATTAAGAAGTAGTGAGTGGCCTAGTCAAGATTTGATACTAGACTGGTTCTACTCCAAAGCTCACGTTCTACTGCCTTATCTTTGAATTAATGTGAAAGAATTACATTGTTATGGGAAACGCAATGCTAATGAATATTATTAGCATTGATAATAATGATAAGAGTCAGGTACAGTCTAAATAATTTTAAAGTTAGTACACATATCAAGAATTCACTATTTACAATAGAAATTTTTTGGAAGCACCTTTTAAAAGGTAAATATAATAAACACCATATCTGTTAGGGAGGTACAGGTATGATATGGTGAAATAAACAATATTATACAATAAGAAGTGTTTGCTACTCGAATTGAAGTCTTGAATAATCTCCATTATTTCAGAAATGATTCTGAGATGCTACTACCTGTGTTATGGAAATTTTCATACTAAGAATCTTCTCAAATGATACACTTTCATCTGCTACAGCCTACTTAGACATCCCATTAACGTAACTGTTGTCATATTTTAACAGCAAAAGACCCAAAACTATATCCATAGATGAAAATATGGAACCAAGTCCTACAGGAGACTTCTACCCATCTCCGAATTCACCAGCTGCTGGCAGTCGAACATGGCATGAAAGAGATCAAGGTAAGCCATAAGGTGATTCCTCTGGGGACAAGTAGGATATCAGTTTATTAGGTTTCAGTTAGCCAGAATTTCATAATTGAGTCAATATGGATTATATCATCTTCATAAAATGATTGCAGTAAAATTATTTTTAAGATAATGTACTAGTTACATGTCACCAAAGTTATAAAAATCCCCTATTTTCCACGTTGGACTTTTTCCCTCAGACAGAATGAATGATCTTTTAGAATCCCCAATTATATGTGTGACTGGTTTTGATTTGCCTGCATTTGTTGGTTGGATTGAGCAAAAACCCCAAGTTCTGATCCAGTTAGATATTTGCTACTCTGTATCGGCTATTTCAGGGAGGAGCCACACTTCCAGAAGGTTTCAGGTGCCTGTTACTGAACGTACCCATTTAAAGGAAGTCATAATTCCTTTTGGAAATAGGTACAGCATAAACAGTAAATATAACTGTAATGTAAGAAACTTTGTGTCTGAGTCAATCTAGTTGTTCCTTCTGGAGGAGACTATAACCCAGTTGTGGGGCAGCTTTGGGGGAAAATATGACTTCATAGGTATTATTTGGCTCTCTAAATTCAGACTTAGCCCTTTTTCTTTTTTAAAGTTTATTGGGTTAAATCTATTTCACCATATATCCTCATGCCTTTTTGCCACAATTGGCAGAAGACTGTTAAGCATGGAAACTAAAAAAAAAAAAAAAAAAAAAAAAAGAACTAGCTGCAGTGTCTAATTGGGATGTATGTGTGCATATGTGATTTATATCAGCAGCATATAAAATAACTGAAAATTATCTTTAAATCAAATTTTACATTTAGCTAAAATATAAAAGAAAAATCTCTTTATCAGTGGTTTTTAGCCTGTGATTTGAGTTTATGTATCTGAGGCTGGGGAGCTGTATACTAGATTATCTCAGGAGGCAAATAACTCGGAAGCATAGAAGTTAAAGCCAAAATCAGTTCCTTATTCAGGACTTATTTGCGGCTCCATAGTTTTATGCAGAGTGCCATAGGATTTAAAGAATAGTGAAGGGGGCACCTGGGTTGTTCAGTCGGTTAAGCAGCTGACTCTTGATCTCAGCTCAGGTCTTGATCTCAGGGTTGTGAGTTGAAGCCCTGTAGTTGGGCTCCATGCTACATGTGGTGCCTACTTAAAAAAACTATTCCACTGGAAAAACATATAGTGAAAAATCTTCATGGAGGAATTGGACTTTGAGTCAGGTGGATCTCCTTTAGCATGTTGAGATTTTTAACTGGTAAAGAAGGGAGCAGATTTGCCAGAGAGAAAAACCATGGCCAAACACTGTGTAAGAGGAAGTTTAGAATGGCCATATCGTACTGTGCGGCTGGACACTGTACGTATAAGGAAGTAAAGAGAGGTCATGGGTCATGTTACAGAAGGATCTGAAAATCAGCTGGAGAGTTTTGGCTCTGAGATGACCTCCCCTTGCCCCTTCCAAGTCTTCTGCAGATAGTAGACAAAATCTGTAAAACATCAGACCATTATATTACTCCCCTACTTAAATCTCTCAGTAACTTGCCACTCCTCTTAGGAGAAAAAATCAGAATCCCCTCATATGTTCCTTGCTACTGCTTCTTGCACCTTAGCTTACTCCTTTGTTAATATTTGGGAAGGCAAAATCCAAGACCTTCCTCTAAGCCACGCCCTCTAGAATTCTCTTCTTCTGACTCGTCATCTCGCAAATTTGGGGCATCTTTCAAATCCCAGCCTAAATTGAGGAATTTCAATCTAAGTTTGGTCTTCTATTTTTCTTTCCTGACACCTAGCATTGTTCCTTCATGGTTCTCTTAATAGATAGTTACATACTTGTTTGTGAGATTCATTGTCTAAATCTGTCTGTACTGTGAGGCCAGGGACCTTATCTTTTTTGGCTATGTTATGTAACCAGCACCTGGGTGCATAGTAGGGGCACAAAAGATATTTGTTGGACAAATGAAACATTGATAGGCAGAACATCAGTCTCATTAGTGAAGGCAAGAAATAATAGGCAGGAGCTTTCACAAGACTTGCAGAAGTAAGAATAAAAACAAAACTCTCAACCCTTTATATTTTATTGCTTGTTTAACTGGCATTGTCAGTTTGTTTTAAACAAAGCCTTATTTGCCTCTTCAGAAAATTATTCTGGAAAAGATTCTAATGGTAATAATAATAACATTGTGAATGTGTGGGAATGGGTGTGTTGTTCAGAAGTGTAGGTGTTCTTTATTATAGAGAGTGTCACTTTGTAAGAATTGATTCCTCTTCCAGCCTATTGAATAAAGCCAATCTCAAATCATATTATAAAACATTTTTGAAAAGTAGAAGGGAAACTGTCATTCTTTCGCTTTGTTAAATCATTGTATTGTCTTGGTGATTTTCTTTTGTCAAGATGACTAGAATTACTAGAGAAGTCTGTAAGGGCATATTTTATTAAGCATAAGGAAGAATGATCTGTTCTCAAGTATGCTTAAAAAAAACTCTGTCACTTTAATTCTGAAGACCCTGAAGACTTTGTAATATGCACAATAAGCCATTGTGGGAAGAAGTCTTGAACTACAATAAAAAAAATGAGGGCAGCACAGTACTATCTTTATAAATTTGCTAAGCCAGATGCAGTCCTTTTGTTCTTAGAAAATTGCTTTTTTTAAATTTTAAAAAAATAAAATGCCCCATGGTTGTTCTTGTCCATCTTTAAATGTTCTCCAGACACACCTCCCTGTCCTGAAGATGCTATTCTAAGGGACATATTGAGTACCACTCGATATTTGTAATGGCTTTAGTACATGTCTTATGCTTGTTTCTCCCACAAAGCCCTGCACTAATTGGTAATCAATAACTACTTATTGGTTGATTAAAATATGCTTGTGTTTATAATTGGCAGAAATGTTTGAAATTTACCATTAATTATTTCCTGGGTATGCTGTTAGTGTTAACTTTGCATTAAAATCTTCTCTTCCCATAGCCCTTAGCAATATTGATTTTTGAAATAGAAGAATCAAAGAGAACAAAATTATGGACAATATGTGACATTCTACTTTCCCTTATAATTTGAAACACCAATCTAAATCATTGAGAGTTTTTCCAAGTATGCCAAAAAAAAAAAGAATGTAAGATAGCCAAATTAGTGTACTCACATTATTTTAAAAAGATATTAGGCAAATTTTTAATGTAAAATCTAGGTTCATATAGTGACAAATATTTATGTACCTTTTAATAATTTAATGGAAAAAGTATTTTTATTTTAGGGTAAAATAAACATAAACATAATTAGTTATATTTATATGTTTGAGGGTTTGATTTTTTTTCACAACACAGAAAAGTTACAATGTCCCAGTCATAAAAGAATTACAATTTTTAATTCTGCAGAATAGAAACACGAACATTTTAAGACTGAGCATTATGTAATAGCATTAAGCATTTGGTATGAATCTATATAATTTGCCTACATTTCTCTTGATGTATAGTGAAGGAAATCAAATTTACCAGCATCTACATTATGTAATACTCATATTTTCATTTGTGTTGTTTTACACATCATAAATGGAAGAAAACTGGCCACTAACAAAGGGCTACACAGCCACTATTATATTCCTTTCCTAGATTCTAGAATATTTTTTCCTCCTTAATCTTTTCTAGGAATTTCCCAGTTGTGACTTTTTCTACTTCTGTTGAAAACTTGGATTTTTTTGATTAAATCCATAATTTTCAATTTTAATGGTTACATTAATAGAACTAGATGAGGGACGCCTGGGTGGTTCAGAGGTTGAGTGTCTGCCTTTGGCTCAGGTCGTATCTGGGTCCCCATGGGAGCCTGCTTCTCCCTCTGCCTATGTCTCTGCCTCTATCTCTGTGTCTCTCATGAGTGAATAAATAAAATCTTTTAAAAACTTTAAAAAATAGAACCAGATGAGCTTATTAATGTGCATGCTAACAACTGTCTTTATTCCAGTACCACAGAAAAAATGCCATCTGAAATCTTGTGTACCTTAAGTGACCTGAGGCAATTCAGAAACTCAATTCCCAGTTGATGTACTTTTCTTGAAATCGTTAGATTGCTTCTTTGTAACTTCTGAAAAAACGGGAAAAAGAAGCGATAGGTCTTGTTTTTTTCTTCTAATTCCAGTTACTTTTGTGGGACTAAATATTGTATGTTAATGCCTAGGAATTTAACAAACTGACAAATGGTGTGCTTGGACCTTCAAAACAATGCTTTATCAATATCACTCTGCCACTGCCATTCTAATACTGCTGATTCATCTAGGCCTGCATCTAAGGCTCCTGAAACACTATTTAATAGACATTTATGATACAGTAAATATATTTATAATATACAGCTGGGCTTTCTAAATGGAAAATTTAACAGCTTCTCAGTCTGATGAGTATTTAAGCAACTTATAATCTTAGTTTTATAAAATGTAAATTCAAAAAGATTTTGTATGCAGTAAAATTTTATTAATTACTACACATTTTGGATTTGAGATAATTGGATTCAGTTAAAATTTATCAAATGCCTGTTATTTGCCAAGAAGTTTTCTAGGTATTGGGCACATAAATATGAATAAATTAAATTTCCAGCCCCTGACCTGCTGAGCAGAAAAAGAATTTTTTACTATTTATGAAGAAAGGTTATTCACAGAGAATAAATCATGTAAACCGGACTAGGAGGGGACTCTCTCCATGCCTAAGAACTAGCTTACTTTTAAGCAGTATGAGAAGTAAATCTTTTTGCAAAAATCAATGCATTGGTACTTGAGTACAAACTAGCACTACTTAGTGGTATATTGGTATGTAATTACAATTTTAAGGATAGTTTAAAAATGCATACTGGACTCTCAAATAGGCAATATTTAGGCATCATGTTCTGGTTGCTATGAGTACTAGGAAATAACACTAATTTTTTAAAAAAAACTTACAGTTCTGTCACAGAAATAAGTCTCTTGAGTTAGTCTTTTGAAATTTTAATAGATTTCTGAGCCCTAGAGATTTCTTTCTAATAATTTTTCAAACATTCTCATTAGTAATCTAGTTTTAAATGTTGTGCTAAATGTCAGTTTGCACTTCATAGAGTTCTATGAGGCTATAATATTAAATATCTAATGAATTAAACCAAAATTCTCCAGGGAACATGGGCTGGACAATAATAATACCAGCCTAGCATCATGAGTTCAACCGGGCACAGGAAATACAGTGATAGAACCAGAATCAGAGACCAGCATTTCTTAGTGTGAGCTTAAAGGATGTTCATAGACACTCCGGATACAAGAGCATTCAACTGGGTTTGGAAAATTCTATTTTAACAAAAATATAAACTTTTAAAACTCATGATTGAATTTGTATAATGTTTAATATACTGCTGGGTGCCATCAACGTGACTATCCATGAGTGGATATTGACTGTGTTTAAGTTTTTGACTTTAAGATATTTCTTTTTTCCATTCTAGAATCTATAGGAAGGAAAATCCCTAGGTTCCAATTTGGAAAATGGTACTCTAGCCCAAACTACAATCCAACAAATGATATAATCTGAAGATGTCTGTAGAAATATGGGAGCCTTTTACAAATAGTTGAATAACTACTGTCTGGGAGTCATTAACATTAAATGAAGTCCTAGAAAATGGCAAGGCAAATGCTTAGTAATCTTCCTGGAAGAATTTTTAAGCTCCCTTTGGGAACCAGAGAGAACACCAACAATTCCTTACATTCTTAAGATTTGTATCACAAGGATTAAATGTCAGATGTTCAAATATCAAATTTTGAGCCAGACAAAATCAGAGATACAAGTGCTTTTGATGAATAAATGTGAAGAAATGGTTTGGATTTAATGTTCAAGCACAATTTTTAAATTTGGGTTTTATGTTGTTTGTTTAGCTTATTATTGAAACTATCAAAAGTGAACAATGTATATAGTTCTGCCAAACTTTCCATGACCCTCTCCATGTATCATGATGCCATTAGAGAGCAAACCCCAGGGATGCCTTTGTTATGGAGTATTTCATTTTCTCTAGCTACACTGCTGTAGTTGAAAAATCCCAACATAAGCATCTTTCAAACAGAAAGGAAAACAATAAATTATTGGTGAAAACTTTTGTCAGAATCCCTCACACTGCCTACTAATTAACAGAAGTTTGTGCTCCTTTCATGTGTTTTAACCAGGAAGAGCATTTTGGATGGGGCAAAGCTAGGTACATGTTAGAAGGACCAATACTACTTAGTAGGGGAAAGCTATATTCATATTTCTCTGCTCTGGAGACTTAACGATTTGAAAGTGTAGCATTTTGCAGAAAAACCACAATGGATAATTAGTTTGAAAAAATAACAGCTTGCTATTTAATGCTGCGTCTCTAGATTGATAGAACACAGCCTAAAATAGGAAAGTAGAAAACCCATGGGAGACAGTGTACTTCAGTATAATAGCGTGCCATGCAAAGTTTCTTGGAGTGGTAAAATATTTTATTTCAAATTCTTTTCCACGTTAATGTCATGTTTATTTTGAAGTAGTTTAGAAAGCCAGTTTCTTTTGAGTTACTCTATTACAAATATTGTATATAGTAAGAGATTGATTTTTCAGAGATAGAACACAGATTATTAGAACCTTTAGCAAGATGTGGTTCCGGCTCCTTAATTTTATACAGCTAAACAATCTAAGGATCAGTGAGGGACTGTCTTGTCCAGAGTGTCCAGATAATGAATAGCAGAGCTGAGGTCTTCTTTTTTAAAGGCTAACGTTTTTCCCTGTTACCCTGCAACCCATCTAGAGAATAAATATGTAACTTACCTTACTAAATATGTAACTTACCTAAATATAGGGAGAAACAGAGAAATAGGAAAATTTGAATACTGCTTAACATGGCTTGGCAGATGGACAGTTTTTCTGTGGAGTTTCATGAGACTGTTAGATCTTGTGGAACTAAAATGGGAGAGTAATTTATGAGCTTTCGGGGTTCTGGAGGAATTGTCAAAACAAAATTTTGAGATAGTAAAATGTATATATGCTTTTAAAAAACAACTCTTAATATTAGTATCATGATTAAACATTTTTGAACTAAAAAAAAATGAAACTATGAGTGCTTGTGGTAGAGAACTGTGGAGAAGAGCTTTGGATTGAATGTTTAAGCACAATGTTTTAAAAGCTTTTTTGTAATGGAAAATGTGAAAGCAGAGAGCATTGTAAAGTGAACTTCCATGTGCCCAGCTTTAAACTGTTATCAACATTTTGCCAATCTTATTGCATTTACTATCTCTCAGTTTTTTGGAGTTTTCTTCAAAGTATATACCAGACATTATGTCATTTTACTTATTATAAATACCTCTAAGTATTTCTAAAAGATAGTGACTCTTATTTTTAACACAATTCCAATACTATTATCAATGTAATAAATATAACAGTAATTCCTTAATACTACCTAATATATATTTCATGTCCAAATTCCTCAGAATATGTTATAGGCAGTTTTGTTTAAATGAGGATCCAAAATTGTCCATTTACCATATTTGTATTTTCAGCCTTTTTTAACCTATAATACTTATATTAACTATTTAAAAAAATATTTTATTTATTTGTTTATTTATTTATTTATTCATGAGAGACACACATAAAGAGGCAGAGATATAGGCAGAAGGAGAAGCAGGCTCCCCACGGGGAACCTGATGTGGGACTCAATCCCAGGACCCTGGGATCATGACCTGAGCTAAAGGCAGACGCTAAACCATTGAGCCACCCAGATGCTCCTCTTTATTAACTATTTTTATACTAACTCCTTTTTCTGTGTTTATTTGTTGAAGGAACTACAGAAATTTAAAATTTTTGTTCAATAAGTACATATAAATGAAGAAAACCAGATTCCCCTGCCATTTGTGGCTGCCGTTTATTGAGCACTTACTACCCTTGAGGGCTGGGCGAAGACTTTATATGTATTTTGCTTTTCAACCCTATTAAAAGTAAAGTCATTTTACAGTTCATTAAACTAATCATTACAGTGATTAAGAAATTTGACATAAATCACAGAAATGATAAGTAGCAGAGGTAGAATGGGCACCCTTGTTCATTTAGCTGTAGAGCCCTACTCCATACACTGCCTTCCAAACAAGTTTTTGGGATGTGTTGCAAACTAGTTACAAAACCTCTATTATGTTTTTTTTTTTTTTTCTCACAAATGAAACTTAAATACAGGTAAATGCACATAATATCAGAAGGGTTCATGGACTCCAGGGATTCATGAGTGCAATCCTTGGACTGGAATCATGTTAAGAATCTCATTTCCATTTAATACTAAGATGTTGTTAATAAATAATCCTAAAGCCTTGGGGTGTCTGGCTGGCTCAGTTGATAAAGCACATGACTGTTGATCTGGAGTCATGAGTTCAGTCCCCATGCTGGGCCTAGAGATTATGTGTACTTAAAAAAAAAAAAAGTAGGGCAGCCCTGTTGGCTCAGCGGTTTAGCGCCACCTTCAGCCCAGGGCGTGATCCTGGAGACGCGAGATCGAGTCCCACATCGGGTTCCCTGCATGGAGCCTGCTTCTCCCTCTGCCTGTGTCTCTGCCTCTCTCTCTCTCTCTCTCTCTCTCTCTGTGTCTCTCATGAATAAATAAATAAAATCTTTAAAAATAAGAATAAAAAACTATAAAAATAAATAAATAAATAATCCTAAAGTCTAGACTATCGTACGTGTACACACACACACACATATATATGTACATATATTAGTTCTGTTTCAATTTTTTGCCTCATGCTTAGAGCACTATAATAGTGATCAGGAAACTCCCAAGTACTAGTGTGGACTTAGACAAATCACTTAATTATTTTTCCATAATAGTGATCAGGAAACTCCCAACTACTAGTGTGGCCTTAGACAAATCACTTAATTTCAGTAAATGTTGAGTTTTCTCATCTGTAAAATAACAGAATTGAATACTAAGGTCCCTTCGTGTCCAACATTCTAGATTTTGAATTAATTGGAATAAAATAATTTTTAGATCTTCAGTACTTGAGTCTTTAAGCTTCCGTTAACATGGATCATTTTGAAAATTTAGAAAGCTTTCCGATTCCTAAATTTTTAAAAAGTGTTTATTTTAAATACTCTCCTTGAATAAAGCAATAATTGGGCTGTTTATATGCTTGGAGGCACCATATGTTTTGCCTTATAGCTGAGGAATGTGCAGCTCTTACGAATACATGTCCTGTCCTGCACCATCCTGATACAACAAATGATTGATAGAGATTGAGTTATTATAACAGAACCTTGTTATGGGATCAGTGTCTCCTACTTTGAAAATAAATGACTCAGCCAGACGGCAACATTTATTTTCTCTAAATGACTAGGGATGTAGCAATAGGAGACCATTATCCTGTGACAATATTCTGTTTCATTGACATTATCTCACAAATGTAATTGGTCCATTACTAAATAGAGGTTTTGTTACTGATCAATTTCACATGATTTCTAAAACCATTAGGATAATAAATATGCCATCATAGTAATTTCATTGACAGAATGTTCTTTTTTTCTTCATTTACATTTGTTAGAGGAAAAATATAGATTTAGGTTGAACTTAAACACTACAATTTATACTGGTTTTGACTACTTTTCCATTAAGAGAAATAGAATATTGTGCAGAGTAATCATATTTGCATTGAGCTGCTGAACTAACGACCTTAACATTTTCATGATTTTTTTTCTCTACCACACTAAACCACATCAAATCATAATTGTTCCTAAGCAATTAGTTTACTACCTCAATTTAATGATTTTATTTGAAATAAGTTCCAGATCATTTCTAGGACTTTCCTGTAAATCCACTAAAGTAACACATCAGTTAAATCAACCCTAACCATTACCAGCAAGGATAATAACAGCATTAGTAACAACAGAAACCTTGAGATGTCTTGTAGCATAAATGTTTCTAAATGCATGGCTTTTCCCCAAATGTTCTCCTCTGAAATCTCATCTGTAATCTTGTTAAATTAGAACTCTTCCAGTATCTTTCTGACTTTTACAGTTAAGGTTACGGTATTGATTTTATTTTATAGTCCATGGCTCTCAGATGCTTAACACTAATAAGCCTCTATAGCCAAGAGGTTTTCCCCAGAGGCATGGTGAATAGCAGCTATTTACCTATGCCAATACTTAATAAGGGACTAAAATATACTCGAAATCCTGCATAATTGTGTGGTGTTTTTCCTCCTTTCAAATGAGGTTTTCTGACATTACTCAAGACACTTTGTCATTGTCTGTCTGTTAAAATGAAATTGCCTAATGGACAAAAGCATTTTGAAGTATTTTTAAAAAGCAGTTTTCATTTATTCAGTATTTATTCTTTTAGCACTGTTCTTCATTATTCAAAGGGTTTTTTTTTCTTTTTCTTTTTTTTTTTTTTTTAATGTCTCAGGAAGGTGTTTGTGAGCTTCAAAGGGGTTTAAGCTTTAACTTTGTATTGGGTGTAGGTGTAGCCTGGAGACTTTTTTTTTAATAGAGATGTGATAAATGGAGACTTGTAGTAGCATGCAGCTTACCGTATTTGGATTGAAATATACAATAGAGAGAGGCTTAAACTATCACAAATGTTTTAAATTGCTGGAGAATACAGTAATATGCACAAGTGTAGTTAAGATTAAATAACTCAGTGATTAAAGTAAGAATTTTCATTTATTTAACATGAAGGCTACCATATTTTCTCCTTTAAAAAAAGAACTGATTTCATTTAAAAAGATTGAAAAATTTAATTGAAGATGCTATCTTATCTCTTCTTAACGTAGCTTGCCGTTTTCCAGAGTTATTTTAGAGTGTGATAAATGTAAATATATATATATGGAGATACTTTCTTAACATGGCAGCTAATTATTTTTTTGAATCATCTGGCATCATCATGAAACTACTGTAGTGGGATTAAGTCCATATGTCTTGTCATAACATTCAGAGCTTTTTGTTAACTTGGAGTGTGTGGGAAAGGCTTATTCACATTTGCCACACAATCATAAAATTTTACATCTAGAAGAGTCTTTAGAAACAGATATTCAGATATTCTCTTTTCTTCACTTGTATTCTCAAAAATACATTGTTTTGCCTTTAGCCAACTAAACTGTAAATGTTAAATGTAAGCATTTCGTTGTATATTTTTGCAACATCCAATACCTTAGACGACCAATAAGGTATTTCCTTACTTTAAGAAGGAAATAACTAGAGGTGCCTGGGTGGCTCAGTCAGTTGAGCATCTGCCTTTGACCCAGGTCGTGATCCTGGGATCAAGCCCCAAGTCAGGCTCCCTGCTCAGTGAGGATTTTGCTTCTCCCTCTCCTTCTGCTCCATCCCCACTCATGCTCCTTCTCTCTCTCAAATATAAAATAAAAATCTTTTAAAAAAGAAGAGTAATAACTAGTAGCATAACAAGATCCAATATTGTCTACCCATTTGTAATGCTCTGTGGAGTCACAGGCAGTATTTTTCCCCAAAAATATATTTTTTACCTTTATTTTTTTTATTGTAATAAAAATCACTTGTGGGTGTTTTAGAAAAAACAATTGTCAAGTATAAAAAGAAAATAAAACTCACTTAAATCCTATCACATAGATTTTTATAATATAACTATATTTTACCATGTCATTCAATTTCTACTTTATGATGACTGCATAATATGCCACCCCTAGTAGTATAGGCATACTGCAAACTTTTTTTTAAAGATTTTATTTATTTATTCATGAGAGACACAGAGAGAGAGAGAGGCAGAGACACAGGCAGACGGAGAAGCAGGCTCCATGCAGGGAGCCCCATGTGGGACTCGATCCCAGGTCTCTAGGATCACACCTTGGGCCTAAGGCAGGTGCTAAACCACTGAGCCACCCAGAGATCCTCCAAATTTTTAAATGTCTACTTTGCTTATTGACGTGTAAGTAGTTTGCAAGTTTTTATATTATAAAGACACAGTGATCATCATCGTATAGAGATCTTTGTGCTTAAATCTGATTATTGTGTTCTTGTATAGTTCTAGTTACTGTTTCCAAACCTAGCATAGTCCCTGGCACCATGTCACCAAGTAGATAGTTGATGAAATTTTGTTAAAGGAATAAATATACACTTACTGTAGAATTACTGAGTTAAATATTGTACATTTCTAAGGCTTTTGAAAGATATTGGTATGGAATCTAGGAAGGTCTTATGAATTTATGTTCTCACTAGTGGTGCCTGAGTGGTTTAATTCCACTGTCATACCCATAGCATTTAAATGTAGCACATGGCTCTAGAAGCAATATTTATATATTTATATATTTATTTATCTATCTATCTATCTATCTATCCATCCATCTATCTATTTTTAAGTAATGCAGCCCAGTGCAGGACTTGAACTCATGACCCTGAGATCATGACCTGAGCTGAGCTCAAGAATAAGTCACTTAACCGACTGAGACACTCAGACACCCCCCTGTAAGCAATTTTTAAACATGTCCTATGAATATTTTTAAAGAACAATGTCCCCATGGCTTTTTTACTTTACCCATGCACCTCTTTTTCATCATTTATATTTAATTGAAACCATTGTGCATCGCATCACGTTCTCCTGTGAGCCAGGTTAGCTCCATTTTTTTTGCGGGGGGGCGGGCAGAATGGGGAAATAGAGACACAGTACCTACCTCAGAGGTTGTGTCTTTCATGGCAAAGGTATAGCCCACAGGCTCTGCTGCGGGACACACTCCCTCAGGGCACTTCCCAGCCATCACTCCTTTATCTATGGGTAGAACTTGGTAAGGCACAGATCCCCTTGGTTCCCCACAGGAAAACAATCGAAATAAATACATCAAAGCTTAGGGCTGGACTGTCCTAGGCTTGATAATTGCAGTATTTTACATAACGTTTATATGGTTATAAATAACCTTTAAACTTCCTTCTCCTACTCCTGATTTACCCCCAGGCCAGAACAGAGGAAGAGAATCCTTGGTTTCTGTGAGCACTCAGTTGGCAGAGTTGTGTTCCTTGCCTTCTCCTTGTCTTCTGGGCACCGAGCCCAAGCTGTTTCCTTCTTTCAGGACTGACTCTGGATTTATGGCCTGACATAAAAGTATCAGATTTCTAGCTCCTGAACTCGTCCCACACCCTAGATGTGGTGGCCTCTCATTTATTACAAACCAGCGTTATTATTTTATGCAGATTGTTGTTTCTCATGTTGTCTTCCAGCTGCCACCGCGGCACATTAATGGACTGCAGAGATTCCCGTTGAGCTGAAGTTCATTTTCCACTCTCCGTGTTTTGTATTGCTTGACAGAGGTTCAGCAGAGTGAGGGATGTGTTGACCACCCTTGCCTTATCCCACCATGAATGTGGTCTCCCGCTCTGAGATTTCCTATGTCTAGGGTTTTTGTAAATTTCTAAAACTAGGGGGAAAAAATACATGAAAGTTTAAAAAAAAATAAGGAAGCCTAGAAAGCTATGAGAGGTATTGCCTTGGCAAGAGTTGTCAGTATAACATAATCTTGTCAAACCTGAGTCACGGAACTATCAAAACCAAGTTGTACCACTTATGCACTTTACTTGTTTGGTCTCTGTCACGCTCATCCCAAAGGGTCAGGAGTAACAGAGGCCTCCCTATTGCAGTTTTCATTGCACCTTGAGTTTTCTTCTGAAAAAACAAAAAAAAAAAACCAAAAAAAAAAGACAAAAAACGGGCAGCTCAGATGGTGTTAAGCATATGCCTTCAGCTCAGGTTATGATCCCATGGTTCTGGGATGGAACCCCACATCGGGCTCCCTGCTCAGTGGAGAGTGAGCTTCTCCCTCTGCCCCTCCTCCCTGCTCATGCTCGCTCTCTCTCAAATAAATACAATCTTAAAAAAAAAAATCCTGTAACATCTGTTCAGCAGCTTGATAATATAAAAAATAAAGAAGACATTTTTAACAATGATGGTAGCTCCTTAAGCAATTCATAATAAAACATATCTTAACTTAAATACTGGAAACCAAGAGAAGCCAGCAAATGATGACTTGAACCTAGAGGGTTCATTTGGACTTGTTTCCAAGCATGGTGCATAAATAAGAAAGACGACTTAGGAATATGGAAAAGGATTGCACTGTTAAAATATTTTGAGACTGTTTCTTTGTTAACTAGATAGAACTATGTTTTTCCAAATTATAGGAATGACACAGTTAATATATTTTAATGTTATATCATGCTGAAATTAATAGCATCTAGAACACTTTTATGCTTTTACATAATTGATTTGAAATAGTTGTAAACTGTAAGTGTCATTATAGGGAAGAAGAATAGATTTTTTTTTAAGAAAATAATGTGTTTTTTATGTAGGTGATAGAAATTCAATTTGTAACCTTAATCTATCCAAGCATATTGGAAAAGTTAACATATTGCTCTACTATATGTAAAAAAGGAGCAGGTGTCCCAGACAGACAGGTGTTAAGGTGGCTGTTTGAGCTTGCCCTAGATCACTAGTTGACTTCAGTGAAGTTCTACTAACAGGTGGCTAACTGATTGGAGTGCCATGTGACATTTATCCCGGGAGCAACTTGGATGACAGGCTGCTACAGACTGAGGAAGGGGTCTTTGCTTTGATGAAGAAATTGCCAAAACTCATGTCTCATTAGTGTTTCCTAAGGTTCTTTGGAAGTGAACAACAGTTTAATTAAGGGCTGACGTAAACACGTTTCTGCACACTTTCCCTGCAGCATTTTATCACATTAGAATTGATCAAAATTGTTGCCTTGGGCTGACTTGAACAGATATACATCTGGAGCGCCATTTGTGCAAGCTGCTGATGAGTCGAGTGCATACGCTGTGTTTCACAGCAACACTCTTCCTTTGTAGATGAAATTACCTTGTTGGGAGATGAGTTGATCTAACTCTTTATTTGCTTAAGCCTTTATCTCTTTGAAGTGATGCTGTGAAATGAATGACACATCAGGGCTTAGGATGTATGTATGTCCCAGTGCCAAAAAAATTTATACTTTTGCTAGTAAAAATCATGGGATGACTTGATTTGCAAAATACTTATTTAAAGCTATGTTTAAATCTAAGTGAACCAACTTATATGGGTGGAACTTTTTCCTACCTAGTAATCTTTTATGATGTATTTGACTTCACAATTGGTTGCTAAAGCCATAGCTAATTGTCCAATTATAAATCCAAACATGGGTATAGACACTGAAGAATAACACCATCAATGTGAATCTTCCTTTTTTTTTAAATTAGCTTTGTTGATTTCTGTCATTAAGTAGACTCTTCTGTATAATCTGATATCACAATTGCAATTAGTGAATTTTTGTATTTGTATTTGTAATATCTGTCCTTTCTGCTGAACTATAAGAATTGCCAAGTCAGGGAGCAGGTGGTCTTATTTAACATCTTGAACTTGAGGCCTTGTCCTAGCTTCTCACACTTATTAGAAACTGAGTGACTAATTTTGTTTTCTCTTTTTGCCTTACATACAGTTACTTCTCATTTGATGAGATCTGCTCATGCAACCATGCATTTTCCGATATATGGACTGGTTATTTTACTTACTTATGTACTAGTTACCAGTCCACCATACAGCTTCTTTCGTATGCACGCAATTCTAGGATAAACTGCCTAGATGCAGTATCTGCTCTACCTCTTCTACTGTCTTTCAGTGCTAGATTTTTTTAAAAATTCTCTCCCTGAGCATGTTCTTCCAGCCTCCGTATGTCTTTTGACCCTCAAGTCAAGCATACACACACACACACACACACACACACACACAAAGGATAGAACAAGTACAAAATAATCATAATAATCATAATAATCATAATAATCATAATCATAATAATAAATCCTTCAGATGATATCAGACACAAACAGAAGATCATTAAGGAAATCTATACCTCCACAGTCCCAGGAGTTGTTGCTTGGAGAGAAAATAAATCAAGATAGTTCAATGGATAAAATAATGTTATATAGCTGGAATAAGAGGGGAGAAAAACATCATACTCTAGCCCAAGGGAATATCATCAGTGGAGAAAGACAGAGTTAAAAATTAAAAGTACATTCCTCCTGGTTTCCTCCTCCAGGAGGCCATAAGTAAATGAGTTTAGCTAAAATTTAAGCAAAATGGAATGGTAAGGAAAAACTTACAGAAAAATGTGATACCATCATAGATCTTAAATTGAGGAAGATATTATCAGAAGGAGATGATTTCAACTACTGGTTTTGCAATGAACTATGAGGAGGAAGGCTTGGAAGGAGACTGGACAGGCAGTTTTTCATTTAACCAGGTACTAGTGAAAAGGGCTTAGTAGAAGCTACAAGAAACGGAACAAAAAATATACTTTTGGAAAGCATTTCCTTCTTGAGATCAGTTCATTTATAAATTGTTACTTTCCAAATCCAATTAGGTGTCTTTGACAGCAACCCCTCATTGGCCTTTGCTTCTTTCTCATGGACCACCAGCAATTCCTGCCTCCTTCCCACCACAAGAAACACCACATAATCCTTTTCTTATCATCTTGCTTCTCTCGCCAACTTCTTTATTTCATCTATTATTCAACGTATGCATTATTATGTATGTATTATTATTCAACTTTTTATATATTTATATATTATTCAGCTTTATTATTATTCAACTTATTTTCAGCTCAATCTTTTTATGTATTATTCTTCTAGCTTGAGGGACAATACACTGTGAAAAGCATGACATTTGTTTTTCTCCAGAGAAAGGTCACTTAAAACCATCTCTCCTATATATTCATTCCTCAAACATTTTTTTTTTATTTTTGTAGCCTAGACATGCATTAAAAATAGAAGCAGTATCATTTTTCAGTTTGGCATGAGGTCTACTAGACTGCAGACATTCAAAATAAAATTAAAATCAAAACAATACAAGTTTGATTCATGATTAAAATGTAATAGCTAGAAACTCTACCCTTACTTCTCCCAGATAATTGAGATTTTATTTTTATTCTTTCTCTATTGCAGTGAGTTTTTTTCCTGTGGCCGTGGTGGGTAGTGGGTCGTTTTGTGTCCCCCAAACACTTAGCATATGCCTTGCACAAGCAGGGTACCAGTGTATCTTTATTGATTAATGGGTTCAAAGATAATTTCATCTAGTGGGAAGACAGTGGTGATTAAGCTCACTTTCCATATTATCATTCTTTATCTTTTTAAAAGAAGTAGTGTCAGTATAAACAGTAGACCTTCTCATTCTTACTTTTGCTTTTATAAGTTCACTTGATTGTTTGAGGAGAAGACAATTTGTGGTCCCTTTTACAACTTGAAGAGTGAATTTTAATTTGTCTGCCCTGTTGGCCTCGGTAATTCCTTTGTGTGTTCTGAACATGAAGGTACCATTATTATTCAGTACATGCCTAAAGAGAACCTGAACAATAAATCGACTTGTAATAATTACCCAGGAAAGCCAAGTGTATTATTTTGAGTAAGAAAATGCAAAGGCTTCATTTCCCAAAAATTACGTAATCACCCATCTTCTTGAACTTCTGACAAACACCCTTGATTTATGTGCTCTTTACAGAAAATTACTCAGGTGAATTCAGCTACATTTAATGAAAATTTGGAAACAGTACAGTACTTGCAATAGCCTTGATTGAGCGTCCCCAGAAATGACAGAACTATAATAATATTCATTCTGTTGCCCAAGCTCTGGCATATTTCATTATTTTTCAGTAATGTATAGTAAAGGCTCTATTGCTTATATCTGGAGTCTTCTCTTTTTTTCAAAGATTATTTATTTGAGAGAAAGAGAGAGTGAGAGTGAGAGTGTGCAAGTGAGAGGAGAGGGTGAGAATCTCTAAGCAGACTCCCTGATGAGTGTGGAGCCCAGTGAGGGACTTGATCTTATGACCCTGAGATCATGACCTGAGCCCAAACCATGAGTAGGTTGCTTGACCAGCTGAGCCACTCAGGTAGTCCTAGATGTGGAGTCTTTAGAAACTTATTACACTGGTTAATTTTATTTGAGATCTATATTTAACCACAGGTAAAGCATGAGAGTGTCAATAGATTTCTTTTTCAAATAGTTAATTTCAAATTAAAAATTTGGAATAAAAACTTACTACATTATCTGCAAAGTGAGGGATGAAATAAAGGTTCTTTCCTCTCCTGAAGACCTATATATGTCTGTGATTAGCTTCTAGCAGGCCAAAACTTCTATTTGTAGTATTACCTTTTCAAATCATGTAGCTTTTAAGTGAAATTAAGTATTATTTTTGGCATTTTTAAGGGACCTTAGCCGAAAGGAACTTTGTTTTGTATGTTTTTAAATAGTCTCAACAGTTTTCCTCTTTCTTTTTTGTAGCAGCATTAATTGCCATGGTTTCATTAGCAATTTCTTTTCTTCTTTTTTTTCTTTTTGAGAAAGATATAAGGAAATGGCTCACCAACGCATCAAAGTTCTGATAGGTTAGTGAGAAAGCCAGTTAATCACAAATTATAGCTACAAATACACCTGTCATTTTTTGTACACTGTGATATCTACTGTTTTAACAGTTACAATTCCATTCTTTAAGTGCCAGTGTACTGAAAACACATATTTAATTTCATTGGATGCTTTTACCAGTGCTTATGTGATTTTTCAAATGGCAAATCATAAT
This sequence comes from Canis lupus dingo, assembly GCF_003254725.2. NCBI lineage: Eukaryota > Metazoa > Chordata > Mammalia > Carnivora > Canidae > Canis > Canis lupus. The sequence goes on along the minus strand of NC_064253.1, from coordinate 34,030,036 downwards.
GATCACCAGTTTCTTACATTAATAGCACCATAAAAATTTTTTAAATAGCACTGTGAGGTTTTTTCTCTTGTTAAGTTAAAAAATGAACATTATGTATGTATATGCATGTATATATATTTAATATGCTAAAGTTTTAGGTTTCTAAAAATAAAAAGTTTTTTCTCTTAGAGATACAAATTGAAACATTTTATAAGTGAAATTATGTGCTGTCTGCAGTTTGCTTCAGAGTGAAACAGGAGGGAGTGTAGATGGCATAAAGGTGAAATAAGATTGGCTATGAATTAATAATTGTGGTAGTGCTATCTACCATAGCAATTTTCACACTGTTTTATAATTACCTTTTAACTTGTATGTATGCCCTCCCTCCCTAGTTTTTAAGTTTTGTAGAGGCAGAAACTTAATCTAATCTAGTTAACCATTGTGTCTCCAGCAACTGGTGCAGTGTCTGGCATAAATTAAGCCTTCAGTAAATATTTATGGAGGGAGTATATTAATAAATCTGTCATCTTAAGGGGTCCCTGTGATTGCTGTCTCCATTTGCCTAATCCATCCTCCATGTAGTTTCGGGAAGGATAGCTTTAAACTGTTAATGTGTGATCATATTTTGCTCATCAGTAGCACTTCCCCATCAAGGCAAGCATTCAGATATCTATACACAAAGTCCATGGCCCCTTATTGTGTGGGTCCTGCCAGCTATGCCATACACTACTTGTACTACTTGCTGATGTTATTGCCTCCCTTCCTCTGAACATTTCCTCTGTCTGGGAGTATCATCCTCATCCACATTTTAAACACGGTGCCACTGAGGCATCTTCCTTAACCTGGGAAGGCTAAAGTGGTCACCGTCCTTGTGCAGTGAGGCTGGAGATGTAGCAGCAAACACAACACCTCAGCTCTCAACACACTTTCTCCCTCTCAGCGGTTGACAGCCATTTTCTTCTTATCATTCTCCTCTTCACTGACAGTGAGTATCCCTACAGCAGTTACTTTGTATTTTTCATAACATCTTCACTTTACCTGGCAGATAAAGGAGGCCAATAAATATTTGCAGAATGAGCAAATTAAGGAATGTACTTTTTGTAAAACAAGTAATGAGTTTTCCACAGAAGATGTTAAATCAATGATAGACTTACCAGCATACCCAAAGGTTGTTTTTCACATTTGCACCAGGTTTTCTTCTGTTTTTTTCCACAGTGTAGTCAGCAGGTCAAAAGACAAACCCCAGAATCGTATAAATCTAAGAATGAAATGCTGAGGTAAAAAAGACCTTAATGTGAACCAAGGCGCCAAGGGAAACATGATACTTAGCTTTTCAAAAGTTCAAGATTTATTTAGTAGGAGAAATAATTCTGATGATAATTTTAATAAAGCCTTGGGTTAACTTCAGTGGAGATTGTTTCTGACAGATATTTCAAATCTCCAACATTACTAGACATTTGACCCTCCATACATATTTTGTAGAGAGCCGAAGTACAGAAATAATGAAATGTTAGAAAATGAGATCTCTTCTTATATTAACATGAACTTTGTAGCTAAAGGAGGTCATAACGTTTGGGTTTTTCCATCTTCCTTTTCAGATATGTCTTCTCCGACTACTATGAAGAAGCCTGAAAAGCCACTGTTCAGCTCTACATCGCCACAAGATTCTTCCCCAAGATTGAGCACTTTCCCCCAGCACCATCATCCCGGAATACCTGGAGTTGCACACAGTGGTGAGGAGTTTCAAGCATAGAGGAGAAGCTTATCTCTTGTTTTCAGAGCTCACTCTCAGGGATGGAGCAAGAGTTATAATTACAGCTGGGTGGCCATATTTTCTCAACCAAAAGAGGGAGGGTCATGATCCAATCAAATATTTTTTTCTTAAAAAAAAAAAAATATTTTTTTCTTATCAATATGAGAAAAGATTTCCAAAGCATTCAATTGAATAACATTCATGAATGTATTTTTAATTGCCATTATTGAAAATATTACAATCACAAGAAATTAGAAGAAGTGGGGTACATGGTTATCTTTAACTATAGCTTCAGGATTGGTCCGCATTCTATGTTATTTGACTAAAGAAAGATGGAATTTCAAATATGTTGCTAAGTTTGGAGTATTTCCAGAGGCATTAAGATATACAGGCACTATTTCCACAGATGTTATTTTCTATGCAAAAATCAATATTTAATTACTTATTTAGGAGTGAAATTAATCAGAAAAATAAAAGAGGTTCTTTGGCATTTTTTATGTGCACAAATAAATTTTTTCTGTGAGCTAGTACACTTGATACTATGTCTAATAATTTATGTAGGAAAAAGAATACAGTATTTCACATTTATACTTTAAAGAACAACTAAACTAAATCCTCTTTCAAAAATTAAAAGTGAGAGATGCCTGGGTGGCTCAGCAGTTGAGCATCTGCCTTCAGCTCAGGACATGATCCTGGGATCCCGGGATCGAGTCCTGTATCAGGCTCCTTGCAGTGAGCCTGCTTCTCCCTCTACCTGTGTCTCTGCCTCTCTCTCTGTCTCTCATAAATAAATTGATAAAATCTTTTTAAAAAATTAAAAGTGAGATATAATAATAAGCAATACTTTATACTTTCTACCTGTTACTCTTGAGCCCTAAAAAGGAGTATACTGAATTTTTGGTGGATAAAGTTGTTTTTTGTTTTTTTATGATTTTATTTATTCATGAGAGGCAGAGAGAGAGGTAGAGACATAGGCAGAGGGAGAAGCAGGATCCCTGTGGGAGCACGATCCGGGACTCAATCCCAGGACCACTGGACCATGACCTGAGCTGAAGGCAGACATTCAACCACTGAGCCACCCAGGCGCCCCAGAAGTTTTGTATATAAATATGTTTGTACCGATACTCCTACTGCTTTAAATTAATAGATAGGCAATTTCTGATTTTTCAAACAAATTGAATCTGGCTTTTAAACCTTTATTCAAAGGATATAACTTCAGTTATAAAAAAAATTCTTAGCTTTGGTCTCTAAGTGTATGTTATAGTAAAAAAAAAATGCATGGCCCTTATTGCTACTACCAAGAAAATTATTTAATTAAGAAAATAATATATAAATCAATGTGTTATAAAATTCTTACATTTATATTGTTTGTACTGCTAAGATACGTCAAAAAAATCTGTAATTATTTCACAGATCTGTAATGTTGACTATTTTAGCAAAATTAACTTAGCAATCAAATCATTAATTTATTATGACAAAATATTCTTATCTCTGACATTTGGAAAAAATTAAATAGTACACTTTTATAGAATAAACCATGAAAAACCTAGATAAGCCTTCCACCTTGGTCCTTCACCAGATATTTACTCAGTATGTAATGTATTAGGGCCTATGGTAGGCATGGCACCTTGGTCCTGAGAGACAGTTTCTGTCTGTAAAGAGCTAATGTGACAGCATGGAGACAAGAGTACCACATCATCTAGGCATGAAATCTGAACAGGAGCAGACACTTGGAAAAGGATTAGATGCCTGGAAGAGATGTGTTCTTAAAATTTAAAGAGTGAATTTGCCACAAGAAAGAAGAAAAAGCCAAGAGGAAGGTTGTTCCAGACAAAGTGAACAGCCTGTATCTGTGTCAGAGAGGTCACTGTGGCAAGGAACTGCCTTGTATCTAGGGATCCACAAATATCTCAATGTGGCCTGGAAAGAGAGTGGCCAGATATAAAGCCCAAGAAGTGAGCCAGGGAGGGTTTCCTACAGCACTTGAGGACTGTACAAACCTGTGAAGTTGTTGGGCTTTCATTCTGGAAGTGGTAGGGAGCCATGGAAAGATTTTTAGCAACAAAGTTACATCCTTGAGATGCTATTTTACAAAATTCATTCATATAAGACTATAAAGGCTATTTTGGAAGGAGTGAGACTGGAGGAAAGACAATGAAGAAGGCTTTGCAATAATGTAGGCAGGAAATACACATACATACATGTATGCATGTGTGAATTCTTTCATGAACAAGGGAAAAGTTTTCTGCCTTGTATTTTGCTTCTCCTTTTTCTGATGACTAGAATGAATTTTATTGATACAAGGTAGCCATTTTTACTTTCAGTTGAAATATTACATTCTTCTTAGCTTATATCAGGCCAGCTACAGCTTCTGTGAGCACAGTACAAGGTAGCCTAGAGCCTGAGGCCTGATTTGATATGTGCCAGTTCCATTGAACAAAGATGTCTCTGAAACTACTGGTGCCACCTTGATCTCAAAGCCCAGGGGGCCCAAGATGGAACTGCATATGTATCTTTCAAGGGCTTGTGCACAGATGCGGGTGAAGACCATGGTCAAGGGTTTGTGCACAGATGCAGGTGAAGACCATGGTTAAATTGAGCTGAGATTAAGTGTACTTCAACACCAAGTAAAAAAGATTTAACTTGGGTGTTTGCATTTCCTTAAATTATACTTCCAGATGTATGTTCTTCTTCAACAGAGTAGTATGTCAAAAAGGAGTTTCATTTAAAGAAATATTTGTTCTCTGAAATGCGTCCCTTTGTTGGAGGATTTGCGTACTTCAGTGTGGAAAGATTACATGAGGCACTTCTTTAAATTGTACTTTCTGGTGCCTTACCCCTGGAGGGTCTCAGCCAGTAGGTCTGTGGTTAGGCCTTGGAATCTGCATTGTAACAACAATCCAGAGGATTCCGAGTGGCCCGGACATTCAGGAAGCAACTTGTGACCATAAAATTGAATTTATGATTCTTTGCTGATACACATTCTTAATTTCTCATATTTTCTGAAGAAAGCTTTCTTTGGAGAAGATAAATAATATCCCTTTAAAAGCATATATATATATATATATATATATGTGTATATATATATATATATATATACATAATTACAAAGTTGGAGATAAGTTAGTCCAGATCATTTTCATTAATATGTCATGGAAAGAATTTATTTTGCATATTGTTTGCTAAGTTGTCTCATAAAACACTAAACATTTATCATATGTAATTTCCTATGATTTGGATCAAAATATTAAATGGAAATAGACATTTAATCTTCACTTCTACATATACTCTTTGGTACTCTTAAATTGTACTTAGTGTGGTTATTTTCCTCAACATTATAGAGATAATGATTGTGCAATTATATTCTTTCCCCATTTTTCAAACTTAAGAATTATATTTCAAAAACTAAACAATAAATTATGGTCATACTGATGTTGAAAAATTACAATACAATTAAACATTGTCTACATCGCATATGTTTTATATATAATTTCCCTTTGTGATTTATTGGTAAGTTAATATGCCTATATGAAAGTTTAAATTCACATTTCTGTGGGTTTTATTCTTGATCTTATCTTAACAACATCTTTTAAGCTACGTGTAATAAAAGTTAGAGTAGAAGAAAAATAGTTACAGAATAGAGCTCTTTTGGTTTTGGAAAGGAACATTTTCATTAGGAAAAAGAGTTCCCAGGCGCTGTGTTCAAATGTTCATGAGCATTTATACAAAGATCAGGTAATTATTCAGCACATTATTGTATACTAGTTATTGGCTTCCCTTTTAACCAACCACCCGCTAGGATGTATAGGGAAAATATTTATTTAAAATTGGACTATGCTTCTGTTTTGAATTTCGGCAGAGCATCTGTGGGTGCCCCTGCCCTTTAATTAATGTGCAAGTTGGTCTGGACTTAAGACACAAAGACTTTCTGATCAAAGATTGTATTCTGATGGGAAATAACTCTGCTTAAAGAAATGTTTTATGAAATATTGGCTTAACCTATAAAAGAGAAACTTCCTTTGTCTCAGCATTCATGGATCTAGAAAACCAGATCATTAGTTCCCCAGAGTGGGGTTAGGTCTGTGTGTTCTCACTGCCAGCGTGGACAATAGAGTGCTGCGGGAAAATAGGGGCAGGTCACAGGGAAGCAGTGAGGAGCTGTCAGGGTGACAGCCTCATGTGGCTCTAGGGGGCGGGACGGAGCAGTGGGCTCCACACCTGATGTCATTCTCCCCTTTTCTGTCCTGTGCAGTCATCTCGACTCGAACTCCACCTCCACCCTCACCGCTGCCATTTCCAACACAAGCTATTCTTCCTCCAGCCCCGTCGAGCTACTTTTCTCATCCAACAATCAGATATCCTCCCCACCTGAATCCTCAGGATACTCTGAAGAACTATGTACCTTCTTATGACCCATCCAGTCCGCAAACCAGCCAGGTAAAAACAAGAGAGAAAATAAGATTAGAGCCTAAGGGAGATGGACAGGTCTGACTCTAGAACACGAAGCTCATTCAGACAGTATGTCTGGCAAAACCTCAAGCTTTTGAAATCCATCTTCAGGAAGTTTCTTGGTGACTCAATAAGTTTTTATTTAAAGGTAGCTGAATGACAGGTAGGAAATGTATTGCCCCAAAGGGGCGCATTTGTGAGGATGTCTGTTTTGATGCTTTTGAATTTTTATTGATTGAAAAGAAAGTCTATGCAGAAAGTACATTGACAAAAAAAAGCTCTGAGCTGGAGTTCACACCTCTGAAATACCTGGTTTAACATAGGAGCAAGGTATGCGCTAAAATAAACACACACAAAAGAACTTACAGTTGTATTTTTAGACCAACTAGTAGGTATTAAAATAAGCTTTGGTAATGTAAACATTTTCAGTGTTTGATGACTACTTGACTATTCTTTGCACAGACATGACTACATTTAATAATGAGTGACATTACCAGAAGTGTCTTTCTTTTTTTCTTTCTTTCTCTCTCTCTTTTTAAACATTGTGTAGTGGTTTTAGGGACTTTTATTGTGTAAATATAGTGACTCATGTACCTTTCTCACTCCTTAAACATGTGGCTTCTTCTATGGAGAGGTCACTTCATAGGGATTCATATAAGAGGAAAATCGTTGTCATATAGATAGTCTTTGTGCCAAAGCTGGCACAAATTATAATATCCAGAATCTGTAATGTAGTTCTGATCTTAAGTCTGGTATTTGGCATTGCTGCTTCAGCTTCAAGATTCCTGTCCACTCCTTATCATACCTTTAAATGCTCTGAGAGATTGTCATAAACATTGTCATTAATGCTGTTCAGTTACTAAAATGCCAGTGAATAGTATGTACATATTAGTTTAGAATTAACAAGGAAAAGATCTGAAAAAATCATATTTGGTGATAATTGTTAAAATGAAGCAAAATAGTCTTTTTTGAATGTTTTATTTTGAATAACAACATAGCCAGCACCATTTGGGTTACTTAAAAAGTTACCTGTACTTTTAGTTCTATTGACTAATAATACTAAACTAAATACACCATTTTTGAGTTGTGAATTTGTAGTTTAACCATTTATATTTTAGAAGAAAATGTCCAAATGGTATAGCCTTTTAATGACTATAATAAGAACTACTAAGTAAAGCAGTGGGATCTTAACGTATCAGTTTAGAAATAAAATTTGCTGTCAGATCGTGGATTCAAGAGTCTCAGTTCCATAGAGCATTTTGCTAGACTCAGCTGGGAACAGTGCACACAAGGTCTGATTTTAATTTGTGTAGAATTTCCATGAATAACAAAGTCTAATTAAGACATCCATTAAAAGTCCTTAACGTTAATTCAGTGTGGAAAATCTTAGAGTTCCATTGGATTTTTTTTTTAACTGATGTCTTAATTAGGCACTGTTAGGGGAAAAATTATGCAAATTAAAATCAGGCCCTTAGTGTTACGCATTTCTTTAATTATTCAGTGCTTGTTTTAGGTATATTTCCATTTCTTTATAAGTTAAGAGGGCATATTAGGTGATAATCTGCCTATATTGTTCTGTTTTTCTCCCTATTTTTAAGGTAAAGATCCAGCTTCTAAGAGAAGCATCTTACTTTCATCTCAATTAAAAAAAAAAAAAATCCCCTCTCAGGATTTTGTATAATAGGAGCAATGTACTATATAGGGTAATCTTTTCCTAATGCCATTCAACTTCATCTTCAGATAAAATGTCTTTCTTTACATATCTATGGTATGAAGGTTCATCTAACAGCCTTAAGAGAGAAGCTTTTACAGTAGAGCTTCGTCTGTTTGAATCAGTAGAAGATCCAAAAGGAATAACTCTCCCCATTCTTCTGACCCTGAATTCCAGATAAGTTGCCTGTATTGGCTTGGGACCTCTTTGTCAGTTTTAGTCTTTTTAAATGAGAGAAATGTCTGTTGGCTCATGTTGATTCCATTCCAATGTCTATTGGAGACTTGCAGAGCTTGCAGAATGGATGAGGTAATAGATTCTGTGGCAGAATTTTCTTGACATTATTGCCATTCTTCTTCTATCCCGTGTTCTCAGGTAGGTCCTATTGAACCATTTTGGTGAACACAGTATACCGAATGTACCACCAATGATATAATGAGATCTTTCTTGAGGAAGATATGTAAAACAGTCTTGTACAATGTTCAGATAACCAGAAGCTGATGGTCTGCTTTAGAAAAAACTACTTTTTCCCCTTGAAAGGAAATGCGTCTTTCTAGTAAACCGCAGAATTGTTTTTATGGGCACATCATATATGCTTTGATTTTTAACTCCAACTCAAAACCAATTAATTTGCATTTCAGAAGAGGACTCTTAATACTTACCTTTTAGCTTTAAAAATGGGGGAAAAAATAAGCACTTGTTCACCTGTAGTCCACTATTCCTTCCCAGATATCCTCCAGCCCTGAATCGATTTTGATTGTTAAGTCTAGCAACTGAGATGCCTCATCCTCCCCACAGCAATTCGGAGATTAATTGCATTGCTGGTGCACCAATTAGAGTGAGACAGTCATGCTATTCAGTGGATTATTTTAAATAAAATTAGTTTAAAGATATAACTCTCTCATAGGTTTCCGTAGGGGGAAACTCTGGTCAATTTTCCTGACATAAAGTTAAATACTTCAAATTACTCATGATGAATAGTCAGGATATTCAAGAAGTCCATTTTCTTTATAGAATAAATAATATGGCCTCTGAGGAACCCAACCAAAGTTTAGTTCATGTCTGTAAGTTACAGTATTTAAGTGTTATTAGCTGTTCATATTTTTGTCTAAAGAAATATCTCCTGGTAATTTATGTGCAGGTATTTAGATAAATATGCTGCTTCATTGCATTCTTTGCCTTTAACAGTGCTGATTATAAAGGCTAAATATTTGTGGGGAATACTCTTGTGGCAAATTGTTATGTACACCAAACAGTGGAGAATTTCAACATGAGTGTAATCAAGAATAGCACTCTCTGTCTAGAAAAATACATTCCAGTTTTTTTTTTTTCAAACTGTGTACCCTTAGGATTTTGTCTCCTACCACAGATACTATTTTCATACCCGGGTCTAAAACTCAGATATTAATATCTTTTCTATCATTGCCCAGGGGATTTTCTCAGTTGATTCCCACAAATGTCAACAATAATGTTTTGTGTAACTCTCCATGCCCAGCAGTGGAGGAGTAACTTAAGGAACAAAGTATATTTGATTGCCCTCTGCTTTACTTCAGCACATTTTAATTGACTTTGGAAATCTTTTATTTGTAGCTGTAAGGTCAGACCTAGCCCATCATTGTATATCATTGTGTGGGTCTGAAATTTTAAATGCTTTAAATATCATTCTATCTGCTCCTATTAGTAAAGCATCAAAAGTTAAGTGGAAATCCTAGAATCTAAACTGCTTGATGTGTGTGTCCAGGTGTCCCTGTGTGTCACAGAGAGCTAGAGTTTCTGAACGCAAAGGATGAGCCTTGACCGTAAATGATGGAAACTATTGAGTTTAATGGGTTTGATCTCCTGGATATCCTTGTCATCTTTGTGTGTCAGTGATAGCATCATTAGGTGAAATTTGTGTTCTGAAAGCCAGAACTGACTCATTGCAGAAAACGAAGAGCAGAGGAGAAGGAGGCATGGTTCACATTCTCACTAGCTCAGGAAAGATTTACATTGTTGTCTTGGGCTCACCATGTAAGTCTCCACTTGAGTCTTCTGTGCTTCCGAACCAAAGGACCAGTTTTGCCCAGCTCTCAGGGCTGTTGTAAAGATGAATTCACCTATATAAAGTGTTTTGAAGGTGAAGACTTTCTATTAAATGCTGCTGCTTCTTTTTACTACTAACCATTGATTGGTCTCCATGACTCAGACTTGTGTGGGCCTGTGGCAGTCCCAGCAAGTACACAGGGTTCACACAGCCAGGTGGGCTGAACGGAGCTATTGGGCTAGACGACTGCCTTTTGGATTGTTTCACCCGGCATTCTGTTTTTGTTTTGTAGCCTAACAGCAGTGGTCAAGTGGTAGGGAAAGTGCCTGGCCATTTCACACCTGTCTTGGCACCCTCTCCCCATCCCAGTGCAGTGCGACCTGTGACCCTGACCATGACAGATACTAAACCCATCACTACATCCACTGAAGGTGAGGCAGCTTCACCTACAGCAACCAGTAAGTATTTCTGTAGGAAATGAGAAATGGCCATCAAAGGCACCATTGGATATCTGATCCAAGGTGGAACACAAGGCAACTTTTCAGACCAGATGGAGATTTCTCATTTATGTGGAACTAGCAGGCATGTATGTGGCCTGGCTGTGACAAGCTCTCTCTTATCAAATTTCAGTCTCAACATCATATTTGAAAAGGGAGAAGCTTATTTGTTTGAATAAACAGCTCTAATAAGAATAAGTCATGCCTGCTTGTTCAAGGTATACATTGAAAATACACCGAATAACATGACGCAGTATACGAGGTTTCTGTGTCACCCAGACAGACCATCGATCATTGTTACTTATTGGAGCATTCCTATAGGAGTCAATTCCCTTCACAAGGCAGACTAAATCAGTGCCTCTGTAAGATAATTGCACACTTACAGTGCTGTAGGGTATGTCATTGCAAAAAACAGTTACAGGATGTTAGATGTGGATGAGAATATGCCAAAACTGAGTATTAGGCACATGTAAGCTTCCTGCACTTTCATTGTCTGCGACTTCTTTTTCTTTTCTTTTTTTTGCTTATCATGGTACATCAGGTACTACGCTTTTTAACATGGTCATAACATTTTAAATGTCAGATTTAGCCAGTGAACTTACATAGTGAACTTACATACAATAAACCAATGATTGCTTTGCTTCATCACACAGAATACTCATAAATACACAAAAAATTATTACATGGTTTTTCAATTGGCTTCATCCAAACTACTGGCTTCCTAGAACTGGAGCTGGTAAAGTGGAGTGGATAAAAATCTAGTCAGGAGGAATTAGCATGCTCCTCACCAATTATGCATTATATATCTGAAATTCAAAGATTCCATTTTCTTTCCTAGAGCAAAAAAAATTGACATGCTCTGGAAATTTCTAAGTGAAATTACAGAGACACCACTGAAATTACAAAGACTTCCTCTTTCTCAGGCTTTGGAGAGATGCTTTCCTTTTTTTTTTTTTTTTTTTTTTGGTGGCTTCTGAAAACCTGGGAAGGAACACTGCAAGCAGAATGTACGGTACCATGAGTGTACAGTGAATTCAACATTTCTTTCTCAAAATTCTTGAGGCCCCATAGCCTAATCAGTCCCTGTAGGCTTATAATTCCCATCAATAATCATTAATGTTTGTAACTGATCTGTTGGTAGAGTGTCTAGTGAACACTTCCCTGAATGCACAGATAGATGAAATCCAGTCAAGGAAGACTAAAAACTCTTTTGTTCTAAAGGTTTGCTATGTACACTATAGCCACTAAATTTCAAAAGTGGATGTGTTAGCATCTTTGAGTAAAGTCCGCAATTTAAATAAAGGCAAATAGAAAATAAAGATTTTTTATTTAAAGTATTTGAAAGACTATCCCAGCATAAATGGTCTAAACCAAGTTCTAGAAACTTCAGGTACCTACTCTTCTAGTGACATTAATAGATGACCTTCAGGGGAAGATCAGACCCAAACAATCACAGCTCACTATGGGAGTGCTGTCAGCCTGCTTGCTAATGAATTGTTCTAATACTCACCTATAGGCTGGTCAGAAAAAGCATCTGATTTGATTAGTAAAGTTATAAAATATTCAGAAGAAATATCTTGGTTGTATAAAGACAGCTGTATCAGTCCATTTTCCACTCCTGCATAAAAGAAATACAGTGAGTTGTTTTTCCTATAAACAAACTTGTAGCTCCAGCTCCCAAGACAACACTGATAATGAGAAATTGGTCATTGAACTGATAAGTCAATAAAATTAAAGAAAACACACATAGACCAAGGTAGTCTCTTTCTCATGGCTGGAAAGAGAAAATACCACAAACTTTTTGCTCTATAAGGTTGAGGCTCTTCTCCAGCTGTCTGTGCTGTGCATTGCTTTCCAGAGGCCTAGAGAATGGGGGCCACTGGCTGCTATGGATGCCCTTAGAGGGGCCCTTTATTCAAGAGTAAGTAATGCTGAATTGTGAGCATCTTCACTGTTTTAAAAAGTTGCCTCCATGGATCTAGTTCTGCAATCCTTTGAATAAACAGGGCAGAATTAATATATTCTGTTTGAAAAAAAAGGCTTTTAAAAATTAATGTCTGGATTTCTCAGTAATCTGATAGTGTTAAACCAAACGTTTTAGCTTCCTTCAGACCTATAGATATAATATGAATGGTGAAAATGTAGTTCTTCTGTTTGTTCCAACACAGAGCAATGGGATTGCTTTAGTGCTGGGAACTTCTTTCCTTGTGAAAACAAACAAATCATAAGGAATAGGTTTTCTTTGGAAAATTCACTGTGTACCAAAAAAGCACCTCTACAAAAAGTGCTTTTAAGGTGAGACTAAATAACTTAAGGAATATTCACCATATGTACTTACCACCTGGTGGCAGAGTATTTAAAAGGTGCCATCATCACTCCGTCTCTTGACCAATAAGAAGAAACTGACTTTTTGTGCTTATGGAAAAGAAAGAATTTTTTTCAGAAATACCTCTATCAAACTTAAGTTCATTTTCACACTGAATAAAATACTGACCTAATTCACTCAATATGATATAATAAATATAGGCTTCTCCTTCATGTTAGTAATACTGGATTTTTCTCCTTAGTAAGACATGTTTCATTCTATATCATCAAGCACATCTGCTTAAATCCCACTCATTACAAGCTTTCACTTTTTCCCAATAGACTTTCAATCTGCTTTTACATTTAGAATCACAGACCATCATTGATTATTCCATTATTAGACAGCTAGTATCTGGTGAAACAGTTCAAGTAGGAAAAGGACCCTTCTGTTTAGCCAGTTCTCGGTACTCCTGCAAGAGTATAACTGGAGCAAGTAAGTGTGAGATGCCCACACCAAAGGATGGGATGTGGTTTACTGGACAAATTTTTGGGGAGGGGGATAAACTAGGTGATTTGAGGTCAACTGCCATTTCTTTTATATCACTTGGTGTTCACTCAGACAAAAGACTAGAAAAATAAAGACACTTTTTTTTTTTATTGCAAGTCCCACTTCTCTGGGTTTCTTTTACATGGACAGGGTGTTCATTCTGATAGTTCACAATTTTTATCTTTGTTTTTGTTCTTCCTTAATCAGCCTACACAGCCTCAGGCACATCTCAAGCCAATCGATATGTGGGACTAAGCCCAAGAGACCCATCCTTCCTACATCAGCAACAGGTGGGCAAGTTTCACCCAGGTGTGACGGTGTAGCACGCTTTCGCATTGGTGCTCTCTCCATGCTGCCTCTGATCTGGACTCAGAATGGGGCTCCCGGGGCTTCTGGGAAAGAAACTGATCATTACATTTTCCAGAATATTTTCTCATTTATCTTTTGTTTCTTGCCTCTCTAAACAGGGTTTCTCAAATTGGCTCAAGACCTTTTCCATCTCTGTGGCCTGTATCGATAACATCCATGAGTAACAGAGTCTTGGCCAGGATATTTTTCTCCATCTTATTGGCTATTGAGAACTTACTAGCCTTTAGCTTCCCAAGACAAAAACTGAAAACTGATCTAAAAGCCCATCAGAGGAGAAGCAGTACACAATTTGTGTTTTTGAGCTCTTTCATATTTTCCAGATGTTTTACTCCTCATTTTGGACTTTCAGTCCAAGAGGATGAGTTATGAAGCTAAAATCTTGGGCGACACATCATTCCTGTTTTAATAGGTTTAAATTGGTTTACTGATTTCAGATGTGATAAAACACTTTTTTTTGTTCTGCTTTCTTACATCATTTATGTTTCAAGTAGCATTTTAAATTTCACATCTCATTAATGCTGTAAATTTAATGCAAATGAAGTGTTTACCCAAACTGTGAAAATATACAGCCAGGATTAATGGTGGCTTATAAACAAATTAGCCACAGTCAAAGGCATGGAACATACCAATACAGAAATCCCACGATTCTAGTTACAGGATGACAGAAATAATTCCAAACGCTTTCAAATTTAAATATATTTTATGGTGCATATGTTTGCTGCTCTCAAGTTCTGATAGCAGAGCAGTTTGAAATTAACTGTGCAAGATATTAAATAGGGGAAAATAGGCCATCATGAATAAGAAGGAGCTGTGTAAACTTGCTCTTCATTCATAAACTATATATGCCTATGTCTGTGTTTTTACATAGCAGGTACTCCTGCCTGCTGCTTTTGTTCTGGACCTGCCCACCTGGCTGGTGCCTGTTGTATCTCTCTTAGCTGTGCTTCGTGCCAAATTCCCAAGTCCTGCCCAGTTGTAGACCAAGGTAGCAGACTGCATGTATCAAAGGTCACCCCATGCAGAGTTCAGAGAAAATCATAAAGATAATAGCTTATTCAAGATACTTGACGTTGCGCCAGATTTTTAAAAAGCAATACAAAAGAGTGAGAACTAACTGAAAACATCTGTACACAGTTACGAAAATACCAAATAATAATTAGTGGCTTTGCCAGCCATTGGCTTATCAACATAATTCTCTGGAATGCTACTTTTTCACCTCTAAAATTGCTATAATATGAAATGTGTTATAATTACTATAATATGGTTCTATTTGACAAATGTATATGTTCACTGTGTTTTTTAAAAACATATGTAAGATTTATAGTTTTAGAGACTTGTTCTTTTAAAAATCATTCCACATATTTTCAGAAATATTTTTATCATGGGGTTTGCATTACACTTTATGACACATCTCTACTTTCCAGTTAATTTTTAATTCAGAGAAACACTCCTCCATTATTTAAACCTTTGCCCCAAACACATTTAGATTATGCCCAGTTCCACGTATTTAGAAGTAGTCTTCCCATCCCCCTGTGCTAACCTATGGCAACTTTAATTTTTTGTTTTGTTTTGTTTATTCCTTATGACTAACATTAGAGGCTCAGGAAATTATCAGTAAAGTTCATCATGTAGAAGTTACTTCTTTCACATGTCCAAGGGTAAATCAAGAAAACTTAGCAAGCATTAGAAAAGTGTGAGTCTTAATATAGATGGAGTTCTGAGCACATTTTAATTGAAACAAATATATATATATGAGTTCTGGAAGTACAAACTTTTCTTATCAAAGACCACCACTTCTTAGTTAAGTGGGCAATGTCAAATGAAGACCTCTTACAATATAAATAAGATTTGTTTGGTCGAATGCGGTTGATATTTATGGACTATACAATGCATATTGAGCCTTGGAAGAAAAAAGCTGTAGAAGCTTTACAGCTAAAAATGTAATGTTCAATTCTATTGAGAATTGGTATTTACCAAGCAGACAGATAATTTGCCCTATATATAACAGAAGACTTAGTGCTACTTTTTGAAATGAAGAAGCTCAATGTGCCACATTTATACTGAGCCATATTTTTGAGGCATGCAGAAGATGCAAGTACATGCATCTCATACTATACATGAATATTATTGAAGGTTCCAGTTAAAAGATTATTTTATGCCTTTAAATTTTAAAAGAACCACTGAGCTAAAGTTTTAGGCTTAACTATCCAGGAACAGAGGGACAGAAATAGTTTAAGTGACTTCAGTGGAGTAAAGGTTATGCTTTCCCACAGCAGAAATGAGATTGATTTACTGTGTCCTTTCATTACTTTACAAAGATTTAAAAGAGACCACTCTTGTAACAGCAGGTTCTAAATGCATTTGGTTTAAAGCACTCAGTGATGAATGAAAAGAAAAATCAAGGGGTACATGAAATAAAGGTAATCAATCATTTTATATTAGCTAGGAGAAATTCAAAATTAGAAAGGCAATGGATTTAGTCTGAGAGAGTTCTTTTAAACATTCCCCATAGCCTTTAATATACATGACCCCTTAAGAATAAATATTGTCACCAGGTACATTCTTCAGTTTATTGGCGGCTGCTTTATAAAGATTTATCCTTTTAGGTTATGAAAAGTATTGATGTGCACTGTGCAGTGCTATTTTTTCTCAGAAAAGAACTTTAATATACCCTACATAAATTAGGGTTAACGATAAATTTAAAATTGTTGAATAATTCTGACTATCTTATAAATAATCTTTCCAGAAGATGACAATAAAGCAGACCCTTCAATATAGTCATTTCTAATACACGAGGACACTGTCCTTCTTCTTTTGAGATGGCAAAAATTAAAATTAACCCTATACTCCACTTGTAAGAGTAATACATCCATATTGGCAAATTTGAATACTAAAAGTGCATGCTGTTATGTTAACTTGGCACACATACAGCTGTTATTAGTAAGTATACATCTCCATGGTCCTTATAATAGTTATTACTGATTATTATTGGTCACTGACTTGAAATTCTGACACAAGAATTTCACCTGGTCACTGAAAATATGATACCTCCTTTGAATCTAAAAAAGAAAAAAAAACCCATAATCATGAAGAATAATTCAAAAAGATTCACCTAAACCAGTTGATAACTTGCCATTAAAAACAGTCCTAATTGGTCCTAATAATCAGCTCATACTGGCTGATCAGGACTTGAAATTTTTCCTTTGGCCCCTAACGCAGTCTTATGTGTTGTGTAGTTCAAGGTCTGGAACTAGACTGTCTGTGCAGGATGACTGGCTTAGTTAATGCGTTCACTATTGGCTTGGGGAGTTCTTAAAAGCAGACATCAGCTGGAGCTCCATTCTTCTTTAACTTTTCTATTGGAAGGTGGTGTGGTGGCTTGAGGAACTCCTGGTCCTGCTTTGGCAAGCTAAACTCTGTAGTCTCTCCTGATCAGTGTCTTTCTGTGATTCAGAACTTTTTCAGAAGTGTCAAGGACCTCCTCTCTGACTTAACCTCACAGAAGTTTAGCAAAATGCAGTGTTTTCATTTCCTCGTACTGTGTGCGCAAACTGCACATTCACTGTGACAGGCAAGGAGGAACCCACATATCCTAAGTTTTGTCTCTAAGAAAATGGAAACTCTATTGCAGAGTGTTGGATGTTATTCAGAAAATAACAAATTATTTTAGAATCCAGTCTACCGATTTTAGTGTAAATGGTGAATAGGAGACAACTTACTTGAATTAGGACCAGTTCCTTATCTGGTCAACCTCACAATGAATTTGTTAAATTGCAGGCCTTCTTTCTTTGCTCTCATAGACAGTTGCGTGATCCAAGAGGCTCCAGTTAACTTGATTTTCACTCTTATACTTGAGCATAAGGTTATCATAAAAAATAAATCTTTACTATTATACATCAGTACAACATATAAAAAGATCCTATTGCAAGTTGGAAATAAAAATTTGTAGCTAAGAAGCATCTTGTTTGGAAATAAAAGATTACTATCTGACCCAGCTATTAAAAGGCATATTAACTTTTGATATGGATTTGAGATTTTGATAAAATAAATGGGAGGTCACTTTTGCCTTTCCAAAGGGAGATGACAAAGTCAAGTAAGCTCTGGTTTTTAAGACGTAAGACTTATTTTCATAATCTCTCAAAATTATAATCTCCTGACGATATATAGTACTTATTATTAGAGCTAATGAATGAATCTCCTGATCAACTCCGGTCCTTGCATTATGTACACAATTGCATGGATTTTATTGGTGCTTGAGCTTCAGCATGTTACATCTCTTGCATGACTACTTAATGCTTTTATTTCAACTTCATCTACTGGGCTACTTCACATCAAAATATTTTCAATACTTCTCTTGATAAACAATTGTGAAACTAGAATTTGGAGGTATACTTTTCATTAACGCTGGACATTCTGTTACACCAAATGGCCTTCCTAAGAATTTGCCTCTGTAGGAATTTTTTTTTAATTAAGATATTAATTGAAATTTCTTTACAAAGTTTGTCCTCGCAAATGGCAAAGCCAAAGCTAGGTACTGTGAGGCCACCGAAAGGTAGCCTTTTATTAGAGGCAAGTGGTTGAGAGGACACAAGTGGACTATCAACAAACTTTTCAATAAAGTCAGGAAGCAGGCTATCAACACTTGGGCTGTTCTTATTGTGTCTGTTATCATAATTGACAGCTTGACGTAAAACCCTATCACATGACTTCTGGGTAGGTATGTAAATGGATAAGAGGTCACTCTTCACATATGCTAGCTGGAAAGGAAACACATTTAAAGGAAGTTTCAGTCAAAATAACGGCTATGCAAATGTCTAGCTTTTTGGCTAGTTCTTCAGTTTAGTTCTTCAGTTTTAAACAAACCTCCCCCTGGTCTGTTTTATCATTCATTTATTTACTCACTTACATAGAGTAGTTATCAAATGCTAATAACCAGATAAACCATTCTAATTAATGTAAAAATAAAATTATGTTTACTGTAACCTCAAATTTCAATCAACAAAATCACAAAGGAAAAATTTTCTTCTCTGAATATATTTACTTTAAAAGATCTAAGTTGAATCAGGGAAGTAGAGGAAATTCTGAAGGTTATAATTACAACCATCTTAGCCTAAAATATTCTTGGGCTGCACATGAAGGACAGAATAGAAAAAGAGGAGCAATATGCAAACTATCTCAGGGGAGAACCAGGGATTAGGAATTTGGAAGTTTGGTTTTAGTGTTGACACAAACAGAGCATGTCTGACTTTGGTCAAGTCCCTAAACTTTGCTGTCCTGTATCCTTATCTTGGAAAGGAAAATGTAGAGGTTGTACTACACAATCTCTGTGTTCCCGTGAAACCTTAAATTTTACGAGTTAAAGTAGTCTCCATCTATAAAAACCTTTCATTTCCTAATACTTATCATCATGATCAGTTATGTTTACTTCACTTGTGGGCTATGCATCTCCATTTAACGTAATTCTACTGTACTTAATTTAAATATCAAGAAGCATGGGTTTCAGAAATTGACAATAGAAGTAATTTTAAGGTACCAGATCTTGAATATCCTTTTTTTATGTGTTATATGTCTTACATCTAACAGTTTCATTATGAACATTTTACTTGTTCAGTAAGGCCTTATGCATTCAGAGGCCATTTTATTTGCTCCATCGTGAGTAATTAATCATAGCAATAAAATAAAATTCTACTGATCTAAGAGTTAGAGGAGAGTTTGGATATAGGAGTGTTAATCTTTTTAAGCACCCCTGCAAAAGGACCTCTACCCCTCAAAAATCTGTTTCCTTGAGGCTATCTGGAGAAATGAAAAAAAACCTAAGAGATTGTAACATACCTTTAAAGCTATTCCCTTGAGGGTCACTGTAAACTTAAAAAAAAAAAAAAGTGAGAAGGTAAATTTGCCTGTGTTGATTATTCTGTTTACAGTTTAATAGTTTATTGGTTCAACTGAGAGCTGTTGTCATCATGAGGGACTGTTAGTAAGTACATCGGCCTGTTTGCTGAGTCTAGCAAAATAGAACATTTTGCTTACCTTTTTTCCTTTGTTCCCAAAGCTAAGTGCTAAACATTTAACAAAAGCTCCTATTAGTAACAATGGAGGGCCCTCATTTGAATAAACAAAACCTTAATTTGGAAATCACAAGCAATATTGATTTTTTATGGCTGTCAGCTGTCTACAGGACTATGTGAGTGTAGTGTAGGAAAGGATAATGACCCAAATCTTAGGTATTTTCCTTTATGTAGATTTTTTTTTTTACCTTATGTAGATTTTTGAGAGAAACTGTTTGGACCCATCCTCGTAGGCAAGGAACAACCTTCTCATTCCAGAGACTTTATAGAACATATGCAGTGAAAACTTTACCTTCACTTCTTTCTTAGTTGTTTGGACTATTTCAACTTTAACCCTTTACTCATAGCTTTTTGGGAGGAGAATCTTACTTCCTTACTTCACTTTCTGCTTGCTTTTGGAATTCTGGGCATAATTGTTTTAATATAAATTTTACCTTAATTTTCTAGACAGTCTAATTTCATATTGGTAGATGCATATAAATTAATTAAAATTATTCACGTTGAGTGTGCATTTCAATAAGGATATGCATATGCTCAGGTCTCTCAAAGACTATTGTTACAAAAATAAGAATTGCTGTCCATCTCCATACAAAGACACAACTTTAAAGGATTAAATTTCTAAAACGAATCAGTACCTGGTATTTTAAGTCTGTTTACTGTTGGAGTAAGCAAGTAATTTCCTAATTATTGAGGGAAAATGCTTGGAAACACCATTACAGAATGACTAAGCTTAGGTACCACTTAAAATTAAGGTCTCAAAATTTAATTAAAAAAGAATTGATAGCTAATAACACTGACTCACAGGAGAGAAACCGAAGCATCGTCATACTAACCTCAAATAACATTATCACCTATTTTTTCTTTTAAAGATTTTATTTATTTATTCATGAGAGATATAGAGAGGCAGAGACCAGGCAGAGACCAGGCAGAGGGAGGAGAAACAGGCTTCATGCAGGGAGCCCTATGTGGGACTGGATCCTGGGACTCCAGGACTCTGGGATCATGCTCAACCCCTAAGCCACCCAGGTGTCCCTCTCATATTATTTTAAATTTATTTAGAGCATAATGTAAAAAGTTTTTGTCATTGAAAATACTGACATGCTAATACTAAGAACATTTAACATGCCCCCAAAAGAATCTTTACCTGGTATTAACCTTTTATCACCTAGCATCTTTTCAAAATTTGCTGAGTCAGAACTATCTCTGTCAAACAGAGTCTTCGTAAGGGATCTTTTTAGGTATAATGTCATGGAAATCTTCAGTAAAGAAATGATTTCTATTTTAATTGTTTGTTTCCCTTACCACATCATCACTTTATCAGAAAGTTTATTAATTCAAAGACGACTTATGGAAAAGGTTAATTAATATACATTAAGAAAAAAAAAACAAAACCTGAAGAGGAAGGCTTTTGCTTAAGTGATTTGGCTTAAGTCATTTATAACATATAAGCATGTAGGAACATGTCTCCTCAGAAATTTTTGGAAATGTTGATAAATGCCACCCCATAATCTAAATAGCTAAGTAAATATAATTTATATTTTTTGTCTTCAGTAACAGAGAAGAAATTAATTCAACACTAATTAAATTATTTCTAACTTACTACATTCAGTGATCATTTTGTATGTATTTCATCATATTTTCTGTTTGGAAGAAAACATGCCTATTTATCTTAAGTATGGATGAAAGTGAATATTCAGCTATAGTCAGGTTTAATCCCCTTGGGACTACTCTTAGGAAAGAAAAGCCCCAAAATATATTGATTTTAAATGTTACATATGTGGCCAACATTTTAACCCATCTGACATCTTTGACATCTTTTAGGATATGATAAACAAATAAATAACAAAACATGAGCAATGCGAACAACAAAAAAACTAAGCAGTTTACAAATGCTTCCTTCTAAGGAGAAACATAGTGTTCTGTAATTGTTTGTGAGACAAGTCAGTTAGTGAGTAATATTTAGATTCACCTGGCTTTGTGAAAGCATCTTTTTCCAAGACTTCTCCAATTTAAGCTGAGAGCCCCACAGAAACTAACCTGAAGTTAGCAGAATTATCATGAGCTGTGCCTGAATAGACACCTCCATTCTTGAGAATTTTTAATTAACTGAAAAGTAGGATTTTTATTGATTAGAGCAGAATCAATAAGTGGTCCCTAAGGTCATCTTTACACAAGGTCAAACTTTTTAAAACTGTTTTTAGATTATTTTCATAGTGCAGCTTTAAAGAAATGTTTTTTAAAATAGACAATTGGTACTTTTGCTGTAAAAAAAAAACAAGTTCAGATTGTCCCATCACATTGCTACTACTGATTAGATGATCCATGTGGAGAACTTAAAAAAATCTTGCCATAAAGTTTGTTATCTGTTCAGTTTTAAAACTAAGCAAGTATACATTTTCTCCATCATGCAAATATGATGGTCCATTTTAAGAATATTTTTTCATTCCAATTTAGTCTTTTTACTGGCTTATGGTTTCTTTATGAATACATTCTGAGAAGGATCTACGTATCTATCAATCTATCTGGCCATCTATCCATCTACCTTAAGGGAATTTTTTCAGTTCTTTAGAAAATTACTTTCAACCAGAATACCAACATAATGAAAACACATGTCTTAGAAATTTTAGATGGTATTTTTAGAGACTCGTAGATCTGTAGAAAGGTCTGCAAAGGGATTATTCTAAAACTCTAGAATCACTATTACTTAGAATGTGTTGAAACTCATTGGTCTAACAGGAAAAGTAAAGGTTCTTAGTAGCCAATTTTTTTTTTTTTAGCCATAGCATTATCAGAAAGGATTACAATAACTTATCATCAGTTTAAAGGCACTTTGGCTGCAATCATCATCTTGTAGAAATCCCCACTGAGAAGCCGCAAACAAGGTCCAGTGGATTGCTGGAAATCATCTTTTCAGTGCGAGATGCAGTTAATTTACAGCATGACTATCTAACGATTAAAAACCATGACCTTCTAGTGGGGGTTCCCCCCCCCAGAGTCAGATAAGTTTACTTTCTTAAGCATAAAAATAAGCAATATATCTTTTCAATAAATCTGCTAGCACTGTAGGGCAGCTGTGAGCCAAACAGAACTGGATAGGGTTACTCGAACCCTCTTCCGAAGGGCAGAGCTGATGATTCCGAGATCTGGGAAGAATTTGTTTCAGCTTGTACTCAGTGCATTCTTCGCTCTATTCAGATGTGGTAAAGTATTTTAAATGCCTTTACTCTGAGTTTAAAATAAAAGTAGAAAATTCTTATCAACTCTTTCTAAATAGTGCCTTTTTGGCTAAAACAAAATTAGGAAACATCCAAAATGGAGTGCCTTGATGCTTCTAAACATAAGCTAGGGAGAACGTATAGGTGGGGCCTTTACTCCTCTAAACTGCATGTCTCCTGTGTTTTGCAAACTGCATGCTAAAAGTTATTGATTATTTTACTCAGTGCAGATGATTTGGTATGTTGCATAAAAAAAGCTTTTTTGATTTTCTTCCTAAAATATATCTCTCTATTGAATATTAACGTTTGCTTTTGTTTCAGCTCAATTTGTACTCTAATAATGGCTAATTGTGATGTTCTAAGCACTCGTTTCTCTTGTATGCTTTAATTAATAGAGAAGCATATTGCAGTAAAAAAAAAGAGTCTAGGAAGTTTTGCTTTTGCAAAATAAGGTTTTCTTTTGCTTTTTTTTTTCTTTAAGATGCCTCTTGGGAAAGTAAGGTTAATGCCATGTACAATACTAGTTTGCATGTGTTCATTTAAATACTAAAAACTGTAGTACTGCTCGATCCATATCTGACTGCTAGGTTTCAATTGACAGCTGAGGATTTGTGACTGGACCATGAATCAAAACGGCAGGCATTTATACCCCAGTACCAGTGAGGATACATTGGGAATTACTTGGCAAAGGTAACATTTTAATTATTTCCAACCCTACACTTACACCTAAAAATTACATGAGCTATATAGTGTTTGTTTTTAACTAGCTTTACAGAAAATATATGTTAAAAATTCAGTTGTTTTGGCTATACCATCCCTCTTTCCCTCCCCTCCTCCTTTCTTTCTTATGTAAATGCAACTTCAAATTAATTTGGGACTATAGCATATGCTAATTGATCATTGAAATTTCTGAGTGCTGTCAAATGTTTTCAACAGTTTATAATTCGGGGGAGGGGGCGGGGAAAAGATTTGACACTTAGATCTTAGGAACTGAAAAATGAAATCGTAGTTCTAGGGGAGATTTTTCAGCTATTTGAGGTTTAATAAAGCATTGTTTTTTTGCATTATAGATCACTCTCATTTCAGCATTTTCTTCTACGGCTAACTTTGAATCATTTTACTATTCATTTATTCCCCTGTCAGAGGGGAAAAGCTAGAAGAAAAATTTGAAATTAGTCAATTTAACTGTTATTAGTGGCACTCATTAATTGTGGAGTCAGAAGATTGTTGAAATCAATAGCTAAAGAAGGAAATTGGTTTAAATAAAGTTTTAACCTCTGTTCATTTATATGAATCATTAAAGAACTGAATTTATTTGGTTGGCTGAGAAAATTATTCTAAATCTTCATTTTCAAATTAGTTTTGATATTGTCTCATGTATTGCTTTTGGAAAGTTAGTGCTAAGTCAGCTTTTGTATCATTTTAATAAAGAACAAATTGTGTCAAATTGACAAATTAAATCATTAAAATCCATGGTATAATCATATGTAATAAGAGGTAAAAATTTATAGAAAAGAGTGAGGTAATCCCAAAAGGAGTTCACCAAAAGTAGAGCCAACATAATTTTCCAACCCTGCTCCAACTGTAATGCCTGTGTTAAAAGCACATACTCCGATATCGGTTATAAATGTGCTGCCCATCACCAGTTTACTTGATAGAAACTGTTGAAGAGTAGAGTTTAAAAGAATTAAATTAACAAAATGTCCACTTTTACTCAGGTGAAAACCAAGAAAATTAGTTGGATTCCGTTTTATCAACTTCACGAATTTTTATTAATACGCTTCCTAAAATGAATATGATATGACTTTTCCTCTTTTTGAAGATTGGCATAACATCTACTTTAAAATGTATACCTTTTTACGTATTTTCATTTTTTTCTCAAGAAGTTTATATAATTCCTCCATTTGGAAATGTGTAATATATGCTTATAAAAAGAAAATAAGCACAATGAAAGCACCTTATTTAAATACTCTTACTAAGAATTTGAATTAAATTCAATAAAATAATTAAGTATTTTAAAATTTAATTAGTTTGGTAACACCGTGTTTGGATTTAATTTTATTAAACAGCTTCTTTATATTCCATGTTTTCTCTATCAGTTAGCAAAATGGACTCTGTCTGCATACATACCTTACTGTATTTATAAGAATTGCGAATCAGATGAAGTATACTCATATTTTTTAAATGTGGCCTATGGCTGTGTGATCTTCTGTATCTGGATTACTGATTGACATTTATTTATCTAAGTAGGATAGCACCTCTATAAAGAACATAAAGCCAAAAAAAGATATAAATTATTGGTGATTTGAAATATAACTACACCCAGTTGCTAGTGATTTTTTTAATCAAAAATTGATATCCCAGAAAGGGAAAAGGTGAGTGGACAGTGAATCACCACAGAATATATGGAACAGATATGATGACTAAACCCAGTTCTTAGGAGAGCATTGTTCCTGTTACAAAACCCCTCCTTGTTGAAAAATTGGTGTGGTAATCAACTTCAGATTAAAAGAAATCAGAAAGAAATTCAGAACTCTCGAAGATTATAACACTTTTTGATTAATAGGTAATGATATATAGAGTGGCTTTAATACTTCAAAAAGCTTTTAAAAGGGTAGCTTTTGAAAAAAAAAAAAGGTAGCTTTTGGTCTATTCCCTTTTTGTCATGATTCAGAAGGCTAACTGATAATGGCGGCTGTCACATTCATGCATTCAACAGGTATTTATTGAATCTCTGGGGTAGGCTGTCCCAAATGCTGGGTGACTGCTAACGGGTGCTCAGGGTTCT
Organism: Canis lupus dingo; assembly: GCF_003254725.2. Taxonomy (NCBI): domain Eukaryota; kingdom Metazoa; phylum Chordata; class Mammalia; order Carnivora; family Canidae; genus Canis; species Canis lupus. Next base: position 34,004,333 of record NC_064253.1, on the reverse strand, counting down.
GAAAAATCAAAGCATCCTACAATTTACAATAAATATGCTCAAATAAGATAGCACTTTTGTTTTCTTTTTAATAGGCATAAGTAGAGTCCATATCTGATAATACAGATAGTCATGTCTGTGGCACAACATACATATTCATGACTTACTCATGGTTTATAGTTTGTGCTCTGTGGTTATTTATGAAACTTAATGTTTTCTTTTTCCTAGAAAGGATATTGAAAAAGGAAACCATAAACTTCTGTTGTACTAGTACTTTTAAGGCACACAACAGACATCCAGAGTCATCAGGGCACTGCTACAGCTTTAAAATTATCTGATTAAGTTGAAAGTATCTGAGAAATGTAGAGCCGTTCAACCAGAGAATTAAATAATCTGCCTTTGTCATAATGGAATAAAGAAACTATCAGGCTATTTTTGTGGTGGTTGTTGCTTTTTGTTTTTAACAAAAGGCAGTCCCTGGGGACTTGTAGTAAAAAAGGGCAAAGCAGAGAAGGTGTTTTGGTTTTGCTCTGTGTTTTGGCTTTGCTTTTGCTTTTATTTTGTTTTGATTGTTTGTTGCCATTCCTTTGTTAGTACAATCACTTGTCCACGGTGGCCTCCTTTTCTGCTTTATACCACCCCTCCTGCAGATGTGTTTCTGTGTCACATGCAGCACCTTTTACAGGCCTGCAAATGGCAATGCTGAGGAGAGCTGGGCAAGTGCAATCAAAGCTGGAAGATTTCCTCCCTCTTCCTCCCTCTCTGCCCCACGCCCACCTCCACGTAGAAACATTCCCTTAGGAACCAAAGCAGACTCGTTGGAAAGTTTCCACAGACTTACTAGGTTGCAACCCTGAAGGTGTTTTGTTGTTTTGACCTTAGAATTTTGTGAGGAGTGTGTGTGTGTGTGTGTGTGTGTGTGTGTGTGTGTGTTTTGCTTGCACCTTGAAAATGTGAGTTTTTCTGTCTAACCCAAAGGTTACTGCGGTTAACCCAGAGTGAAATCCGTTGGCGAAGGGCTCATTTCTTGAGTCAGGAAGGGCTTAGCTCTGAGGACCCTAATAGGTGATGAGTTGCCTATGCTGTTCATAAGGGTACTGTTGTGTTTGTGCTTTGTCCTCTGATGTGGACAAATTACACTGTGGCAAATGTGAATTATGTAGGTATAAACAAACATAGCAGTTAACTCCCTAACTGGCTTGCTTTCTTGAAACTATAGCCTGAACATGACTTGTACTATCAAGTATGAAAGAGCAATATAATTGAATGAAAAAGAAAGCCAAGGAACAATCCAAGAATAATATAAACATAAGTTATTTTAAAACATTGGAGGGAGTGCTTGATGCAAAAGAGAAACTGGATTTATTGTTTCATTCCCTCTTCTCTGCCTTCACCCCTTTCAAGAGAAGCAAAGCCACAAGTGAGTGGCTGTATGTGTCTGATGGCTTATATAAACATAGAAGAAGCCTTCAGATGGCTAAAATAAACACGCGCGTGTTACTGAAGGATGTGTTTACACAAACCATTTGCTCAGCCTCTAAAATAATGAATAAATGAAGATTTCACTGAAATAATTGGAAGGATTTTTGTGTCTCTGCTGATGCCATAATCGAGTGGCACCAGAGACTTTTATCAGGTACTTTGCAAAAATGTTACGTGTGTTAGCAGTTCCTTTCTCTGAGTTGAATACTTCATTCTGTAGTTACTTTACACGTGTTTTTGTAAGAAATTGTCGTTTATTACTGCAATTCTAGAGAGTTGCTTGATTTCCCAGGAGAAATTTAGCAGCCAGTAAAGATTATTTGGATCTGGTTGGTAGGAGGGGGAGGGCAAAAAGAATGGAATAGGAGCATTCATTTCATACATCGAACTCAATTTGCATAACACTGTCCTCAACCATTTACCATCTTCATTGCTTTGTCCATAAAGTGTTCTTTGTAAGATACATATCCTCAATGATACAAGAATGAAGATTTAAAAATAATCTTCAGTATCAGGTTCCAAACTATGTTTGTATGTAAGTATATGTGTGTGCATATATGATGTATGTGTACATGCATGCAGATGTGTATGTGTTGTGTGCATGTGTGTGTATACACACATACCTAGACATGGAGCACACATGGTAAGGACTGTGTATTTCCGGTCTGGTGGTAGTATTAAGAGTTAACTCTTATTTCAACATTATACTTAAGACCATCCCTACAAATTCACTAGGTTAGCATTTCCTGCTTTCAGTTTGTTATCTTGACACATAACTACAGCACAACAGCTGGGTTGTTCCTGGAGTTCCTGGGGGGAGCTTTATTCTCAGAGTGCTAAATTTCCTTTTCAGCTGTCAGCTCTAAAGTGTGTTCAAAATGTTCAACTTTTTACACACCATTCTGGGCCCCTAGCACCACTCTGGGACTATGATAGAAATGCTGATAAGGTAGACGAATAGAAGAATCTGGTTTGAAGAGAAGAATTTCAGAAGCCAAAAATGCACATGTCCATTGTTTGGTAATGGGGTTACTGACTAGTGTTGTTTTTTGTATTTGACTATACCTTCTAAAGGAGTTCCTCCATTCTCATCAAATATTATTTGCACCTGTTATGAAATTTAAAAAAAGTTACCATTCTTGAAAACAGCCTTGATATGGTGTTCGCTCACACACAATGTCAGTGATCTGGCTGTTGAAAAATACTTTGGGATTCGCTGTAGTTTTGTCTAACTTTCTCCATTTATAAAGAAAGATTTGCACAACACAACATTTCCTTTTTATCTAGGAAACTCTTCAGAACACTTCCTAAGAAATTAATTGTATTCCAGCCAGACTTGCATGCTGCCATCCCACAGGAAATGGGTCAGCAATCCATTAAGATGCCATTAGATAATCTAATTTGGAACTTAATCTCTAAATTAACCATGCTCCATACTTGAAGCATACTTGAGAGAAAGAAAAAAGTTTACGTTTGAATCGATAGGGGAGCCGAAGCGTGAAGAAGGCTGTTTGTTTTTTCTGTAGCTGTGGTCACGTCTCAAGCCGTCTGGTAACCAGGAGAAACCAGACATGATGTAATTCCAGATTGAACTTGAACTTCAGGGACTTAGGATAGGGGAACAATGGACCATAGGAATCAATAATGTCCATTTTCCACATGATTATGTTTGGAGCTTTAAGTTAACCTTTATGGGAGAAGCAGCAGGATCTGCAGTGTGACCAAAATGAGATGATCCAGAGACAAGATGTTAGAGGAAAGAAAACAACTTTTTCCGTGATATTTTCTGAGCAGCACTGCAGATTCCAGCAGGATGAGAAAAGTTCCCGCTCTGCAGTAAACCGGTGGCCTGTTCAGAGCACTCTTTGTTCGCTTAGGTAGGACAAACTTAATCTTATGTTTCCTGTCAGATGATTTTTGGCTGTACTACAGGAGAGGGAGGAGCATGATTCATAAAACTCCCAAATGTAAACCTTGCTGGTTAACCCTTTGCCATGAAAGAGGCACATTAAACACCTACTTTATTGGAAGACGTTTTACGTAAAGTGCCATATTTACATATGCGTTACTTCCGAGGGGAGTCAGCAGCCAGCAGCAGCCAACGCCCCTTCTATTAACTGACCTTTTGCATTTTCCTGTTTGCAGTGCTGTTAGTAGGTATGTCGTGGATTTGTGGCCGTATTTACACAGATAACAAAGCAGATGAGTGAGTAAATGTACTAATAAACCTAAGAAAAATGAAAAGGCAAAAAGCCCGTTTGAGTTCAAGAAATTGAAGAACACAAATTTGAATAACCGCCAGCTGTCGAAAGTTAAAATTATTCTCTCCTTTGTTAATTTTCGTTTTACACGAAGGAAAGTTTTTTTGTTTTTGTCTTTGTTTTTGTTTTTGTTTTTTTGCACATCTGATTCTTTCTGCACATGTATTAGCCGGCACGATATAAAAATGTATTCAGTTCCCTAATCATTTGTGATTTTATGGTTTGGAATTCTGCTACAAGTTCTCTTATTTAGAGGTGAAATTGTGAAATGAACACCGATTTTTGCTTTTAAATGAAAATCACTTAGGAAAGAATCGCTTTCTGCTTTTGTATAAAACTTACATTTCTTTTTAATTTAGTATGCCTTGGGTGATTTTCTCTAGTGAAAGGCAGTATTTGGGAGCACTATTTTTGTAGAGAATTTGGTCTGCTGTTGAAGACTCACATATGCTAATAAGGGGAGCAGTAGCACTTGTAACAATAGCATTGAAAGGAACCCAGGGATAGAGAGGAATACAGACTAGAGAAAGGATGGAAATCCACACGTAGGGTTCTCTGCTGTGGTACAGTCTGTGGGAGGAGATCAAATAGCTACCGTGAGCCTGATGATGCTATATTTTTTAACTGGCTGAAACCTCCCACGGGCACATAAGTCGTTACATATGTATGCATGTGTGTACTGTAATTTATTTACAATAAGCCATCTTTATAGTAATTCTGTATCTCTCATTTTCAGTTCTAAAACATGAAAAGTATCAAACATAATTTGAAAAAAAATCTACATAAGTTTGCCTATTTAAGGTAATTGTATTCTTCTGATGTCTAAAGTAAACATTTTAAGGAAATCCGTTTTTATTACTTTTAAGTATATAGGTTGCCTTGTTGAAGCGTCTTCTAGGATTTTGTAAGAGCTTTTTACTTAAAGAGTACAGTAATTACAATGAGCACATTTCATATTTAGCTGCAGTGGTCCATACACATAAGGGCTCTTCTTGCTCTGTGCTCTTCATTAAATAAAATATTTCACTGGCAGAAGTCATTATTTTACTTAGAAAATGCTAATACTCACACATGGTAAAGTTAACATTCAATCCAGCATGCTCCAATAACAAAACCCATCTGAAACAATTGAATACAAATTAATGAGCTTTGATGGCCTACCGTTTTGATATGTTATTTCCAAAATCGTTGGTCCCCGAGGAGTAGCAATAAAGGAGGCTATTTACCTACTTAGTTAAGAAACAAATACGTTTCTTTTTCATTACTATGAAGTGCTATTGCTTGCAGTTAGAATAATTCCATGAGCCACCTGCAGTTTATGATATTTGGTGTTTTCCAGAGAGCCCACAAGAGTACTTTACAGATCAGGTAAGAGCTGGCCAGGGAGCTTTCCGATACAGATTATTACAAATAGTAATAATCATTAGAAATCATCTTGTATGCAAATAGGATCATTCAGATAGCAATAATGATCCTTAAAAATGGAGGAAATAAGTAGAAGAAACCCAAGACCTGTGTAAAGCACTTTGCATATTTCACTTCTAGTTTAGCCTCATCTGAAGTGGAACTCAATAAGCCAATTATTGACATACAGCCACATCTGTACATACATAAACAAAGGCAAATACTGTAGTCAGCTAAAAAGAATCTGGAATTGGATAAATAAAATACAGTTATTTATGTTGAAATTTGGATTCAAGAGTTCTGCTTCTCGGGGAATTTCAGTGGACCTTAATTCATAGAATATCTTATATCATTTAAGGATAATATAAATTCATGTCCAGTGAGAAGTGTGAAGTGTGTTTCACAAAAGAGGGAGATGAGGTAAAGTGTAAGTGGGAAAGAATATAGATCCTAGAACCACGCTGCTAAAGTTCAAATCCTGGCTTCTGTAACTTAATAACACCGTGACTTGGGCAAGGCACTTCGCTGCCTAGCTCCATTTCCCTCATCTGTAAAATCAGAATAAAACTGGTACTTTTCTCATAGATTTACTGCAAGGATTGAACATTCATAAAACAGTACTGGGCAAATAATGCACATCATGTAAGTACTAGCAACAGTATATTTATTAAGTACCATTTTTTGTTCTAATAAATTAATGAATTATTAAGTATTCTTAATTAATTCATTAATTCTTTAATGAATTCTTAAAAAAATTCTTTTTTTTTTTTTTTTTCAAAGTAAGCTCTACACCTCATGTAGGGATTGAAATCATGACTCCAAGATTGAGAGTTCCATACTATACCCACCGAACCAGCCAGGTGCCCTCAACATGTAATAATTCTTAAACATATAGGAACTTAAATACCACCCATATGTTCCTTCAACTGAGCCAGCATGTTTTCCTAGGACACCATCTATAGCATTTGTATTATGTCGGAGTAAGCAGCCAGTCCAAATGCATACATACACAGTCCAAGACAGCATGGCTTTTCTAACTTAATTAATAATTAACCTGCCCTTGATTGGTTTTTCCAGGTAGATTTTAGCTATTAATAGGGGAAATTGTTTATTGTGCATTTTGGGAGAGATACTAATACCTGTGTGTTAATTATTGTACTCCTAATAAAATTAGGAGTATTTAGCTAAGGAAGTACAAAAAAACTTGTCTTCTTGGGGATATTTAAAACAGGTGCAAAGGAATGAAAGGTAAATCCTTTTTAAAGTAAGGTCTTGGTTTTACTTATTTTCCATGCTTTCTGGGCCATGGCTTATTTTTACTGCTATCTATAAGTAATGTAGCTACTAGTAGAGTTGAGGTATTCCTGACTATATAAAATTCTTCTTGCTCCATTCTGATAATATTTTTATTAAGCTTCTTGAAAGAGTACTTACTATCTTTGAGGTAAATATGGCAGTCTTATGATTAAATTAGTATGTGAAATCTGGATGGGTAATACTATTTTTCCACTAAAAAGTATTAGTGTGCTGGGATACTTTCACATTTTATAAAATGCTTGATAAATGGGTGACCCAACCCATTATCAGATAAACACAGACTAGTAATAAATGAATTTTGCCTATCTTCAAATAGCTCTTATTTCGAGATATAGTTGAAGTGAAGCTTTTGACTTTGGTTCCTTACTCAACTTATCACTCCATATATGTTTATTTGGCACTCTGTGGTTCTTGGGTGGTTACTGAGGTAAAAGCCAAGGGCTCAGTCCTTCTGGCTTAGAAGACACAGTCTTGCATAATTTTAGAAAGTACAACCATCAAATGTTGACCTGCCCAGAGCAATTTTCTCTCTTTCTTTCATTGAGTGGTATAGAGTCAATTTAGTACTTGTGGATGCAAAGGCTGACTACTTTATCCAATTTATCCAAGGATATGAGATATATAAGTAGTGTATCATTTTTACAAGGCACAATTGGGTATCTTTTTACCCTGTAATCCTCACCATAAGGTCACTCTAAACATATATAGGAACTTAAACTAGATTTGTTTAAGTTCTTAAACAACTTCAACTAGATTTGTTTTCAGAGGATGTATATTGGATTTCAGAGTTGCTTGATCACTCAGATCAACCACATATTCTGTGCACAAGTCTTCTGCACCTTTAGCTAGGTTATGATCCAGCTGTGTGGGGCATGGGAAATTCACTGTCTCCTGAAGCAGATACTGCCTTCAGAAACTCGATTCACAACTTTTTTCTAATGTAGGGTTGATGTCTGACCTCCCAGGGCAGCAGTATAACAGAGTTAAGTGGCCATGGGAATCAGAACTGATTCGTATCTGAGGTCTAGGTGGGTGACTTGGGGCAAGTTTAAACCTTAGTTTTCTCATTTGTGAAATGGGGATGATGGCCATTTCAAGAGTTCATTGAGAAAATCAAGTGAGATAGCATATGAAAAACACCCAGAATGGTTATTTTGCTCATAGTAGGGTCTCTGCATGATTGTCTTCTGGAAGTTTCTCGCTTTATGCTAATTCTTTCCACCTGAACTATACAGAACAAGTGTGAATTTCTTTCCAACTCAACTGTTGTGTCTTTCCTGTCTCCCTTCAGCTGTTCCTCAAATGACATGATTTGGTGAGTTTCTTCATCAAAGAAATGTCATAGCGTTTGTTTCTCTTGAAGAGTGATGGGTAGAAGCAACACAGTGCTTCAGAAGTAGTCTGATCAGGATAAAATGGGCCGTCACCTCCCATTAATGCATCTTAAGGTCAAAATAATTTGTTTCTTTGTTTCTTCCCTTTTTGGGGCAGTCATATCATGCATTTGGTGAGAATACTGTGAAAATATTATCCATGATATCAGACTACTTTTTAGAATTTTGACTTAACTCGTATCTGTTCTGTGTATAAGGAAATATCTCATTAAAACATGGAGAAGTCTTTAGGGTGAATTCTGCTTGTGTTAAGGTACAGTCAAAATCTCTTTTTTCCTTTTTTTGTGCCTGGTTTTTTAAAGTACTTTATATTCTTTTCCTTTTTTGATGGTATGACCTATATATATTTTCTAAAGATGTGCTTTCAAATTTTAGTCATGCTTATCTTCTGTTTGCCTAAAGAAAAGGTGATTTGGCAATGGAAAATGGAATGAAAACAAAATCTGTGCATGCTTGAAGATCTATTGCTGAAGTAGCTTAACTTAACCTTGAATATTTTAAGATCTTTCAATTATGTTCACACATCTCTTAATACATAGAGGCACAGATTATTGGATTGGACATGAAATAATTCTCATTCCATTATGAATTAAGACTATTAAACACTTTACATATAACTAGTCCGTATGTGGAGATAAATATGAATATGTGTGTTTATTTTACCCATACTGGTGATCAGCAGCATTAACTTATATAGAGGGAGTTAGATATGTAAAAAGCACTGTTACCTGAAAATTGAGGTATGCAATTTGAGGCATTCTCTTTTTGAGATGAAATGATCTAGGCTATTTTGTTTGATTAAACTTTTTTTTTACGTTGTTACCATAATCTTTGAATTTGTTTTACCAGATTTTTTTCAATGAGACTACCAAAAGGCTCTAAGAAATGTCTGTGCCTTATAGTTTTGAACCTAACATATAAATTGGCAATAAGAGACTTGTAAAATTCATATATGAGGTCTGCATAGTGTTAATGTTTGAGATTTATTTCCCCCCAAAGGTTCATAAACAGTATTGACAAATATATCGCACACACTGCCATTTTGACATGGTCATGATGTAGGATGGGAGGTTTGAAAAGTTTAAGTAAATATCTAAATTGAATTTGCTAGATATTCTGCAGCAAAAGTCCTACATCAATTTGTTTTTATTGAGCATTTTCCAAAGAGTAAGACATGTCTCTTTTTAGAACTGCATAAGAAAGCTATTGCAAAATAAACTCCAAATTCTTGTCTTTTCTGCCATCAGTTAGACATACTTCTCCATTTAAGGACTCACATCTATTTTCAATCATTAAGCTATACTTTATTTTCCTAAAGTATGCAATCTCTAAATGACTTTCTAGAGCTCATTTAATTTGGAACTTGCTTTTGCAAAGTGATTTACTTGCTGTTGACATTGTCTTTTACTGTCAAGGGTCATCAATTTGAGCTAGTCTTTGTTTTTCATACATGCTTCCCATTTCAGGTTAAGAATAATGGCTGTCTGTTTTTGTAATTCACTTTATTTGCTAAGAAATAATTAGCATTAGCTATAGCCAGACTCTACAATTGATAGGACAGTCATTTTCTCTATGGAGCTTACCTTTCAGCCGATAAGATAATCACAGCTGCAGGTGACTATGATATGAAGTAATAAATACTCTAATAGTACTGCGTAACAAAGTGCAGTGAAAGTATGGTTGAGGGGAAAATAGCTTTCATGATGTCTCATGTAACATTCTCTCCCAATCAATCATGCAAAGCACAGAAATGGAAGATGTGTGTGGGAAGAGAGAAATATGTGAAAATAATTAAGTCTCTTGGAAAAGGTTTCAGTAACAACTATTCTAATTCTTGAGAATTATGACTTTTAAACAGATAACAAGGACATATCTTTTTAGTTTGAATAATTCTTTGTTCGAACTCTTAATTATTCCTCAGTAGTTAATTTTTATTAATACCAAATGTCTCTTAATTTTAAGCTCAGAGATGCCTATTTTCTTTTTATAGGGGGCCAAATCGTAATGTATTTGTGCAAATGCGTGATGATTACAAACTCTACTTTTTAAAAATGTAGGATTGGGTGGGACTTGGAACACATAAGTGATTTGTTTGCTTATCCAGAAATTTATTGAACATCCACTCTGTGCTGGTACTATATTAAATGGAGAACAAAAGGAGATGGACTTGGCTATCATGGAGCTCATAGTCTAATCCTAAAACCTCTTGAGCATAGAAAATCATTGTGAAATTTTTCAGTTGAAGTATCAACTCAGAAATATGCCCTTAGACATCTACTAAAAAGACACGTTTTGTGTAGAGGTATCACCAGAGTAAAAAAAGATACACACACACACATCAGGTTCTTTTTTTTTAATCCAAGCTTTTTTTTTTTTAAACAAAATGGTTCCTTCAAGTTAATATCCCATAAAGGTTTTTGTATCTTTGATATTCATGTATGAAAAAATGAGGGTGTCTAGGTTGATATCTACAATAACAGTATCCATCTCACCTTTCAAAAGTAAAGGATACTGCCTTAAATTTAAAACATTGAAATGATGTCTCCAAGTCAGCCCATGCTAAACAGGGTATAGAATTGTCAGTTGGATGTGTTTTTGGCTTGTGATGATTTGCACAGCTGTTAATTAGCTGACTTTCATTCTGAGTTGAGTATTGATACAAACATGGTCTGATTAGAGATATCCCCCAAAATGTATGGTGTGTGAGGTTGTTTTGTGATCTATAGATCTCAGGTCATTTCCTTCCATATGATTACTTGTTTAATGAGCAATTATGCCAATAGCAACTAGAGAACTGTTCTTCAAGTTTCTTTAAACAGCCCAAACCCAACACAGGTGAAATGAGGGTTGGACGGGGCAGGAACCTCGTCTGCTTGCTCCCTGCAGCTCCCCTCCCACCTACCCCTCCCAGATCTTCAGACTGAGAGCAGCTTGGATGTGGTAACCTTCCATACTGATGGCGGTGATAGGGAGTGCCCAGGCATCTGGTGCCAGCATTTCAAATTACATATTATGTACTGACTTTCTTAAAATATGTGTATTTTCTTATTGTAAGGAAAAAGGAATATCTTTCATGACAGCTTTCAGGTGTATCCAATCAATAAGCAGGTAAAAAATTGAAACCCATCTTATCACTGAATTGCTTGTGAATTGAAAAGTAAAGCAAGATCAGAATATGACCGGCAAACCATGTTGGTACCATTGTGGATTTGCTGCTTTCCTTTTTTTCTTTCTTTCTTTTTTTTTCATCAAAGTAGATCAGATATTTTAGGAATACACTCCATCAGAGTTCAACAGTTGTGTGTAAGCCTGACTTGAGCTTTTCCTGCCTCACCATTAGTCTTACTTTCCATGAGAGAAATAGACCATGCAGTGTACCTACCTATAATAATCAGTTTAGCACACTGATCTCATATTAAACTGTAAAGTGGAAAGAAGTTATAGCAGTAATTTAATGCCTATGGAATTTATACTTCTAATATCGTTGTAGATTTTAACATTGTGTTTCTTCTTTTTCTCTTCCCTCCCTCCTGCTCCTCTCCTGTCAACAGTCCTGGTACCTGGGCTAGCTTGGTTCCTTTCCAAGTATCAAATAGGACACCCATCCTACCGGCAAATGTCCAAAATTACGGTTTGAACATAATTGGAGAACCTTTCCTTCAAGCAGAAACAAGCAACTGAGGGAAAATGAAATACAACAGTAGTTTAAGAAATCAAAAAAAAAAAAAAAAAAAAAAAAAGGAAAAGAGGAAGACCGGACAAAACAAAACAAAAGGGAGAAAGGAAAGCAACTGAAGAAAGAAGATATAGACCAGCAATTGCAGCACTTACAATCACTAATTCCCTTAAGGTTGAAACTGTAATGACATAAAAAGGGTCGATGATATTTCGCTGATGGTAGACGCAGCCCCTGCAACGTAGCCTTTGTTACATGAAGTCCGCTGGGAAATAGATGTTCTGTCTCTATGACAATATATTTTAACTGACTTTCTAGATGCCTTAATATTTGCATGATAAGCTAGTTTTATTGGTTTAGTATTCTTGTTGTTTACGCATGGAATCACTATTCCTGGTTATCTCACCAACGAAGGCTAGGAGGCGGCATCAGAGGTGCTGGGTGACAGAGCCATGAGCCAGCCATTTTATAAGCACTCTGATTTCTAAAAGTTAAAAAATATATATATAAAATCTCTGTAGCCTTTAGTTATCAGTACAGATTTATTAAATTTTGGCCCTTAACCCAGCCTTTTCCAGTGTGTAACCCAGTTTGAAACCTTAAAAAAAAAAAAAAAAAAAAAAAAAAGAGAAGAAAAAAAAGAAAAAAAGAAAAAAGAAAAAAAAAACAGTTTGAACACAAAGGCTCTATGGAAGAAATGCCTCTATGTAGGTGAAGTGTTATCTCTGCATGCAACAGTAAAAATTAATATAATATTTTCCCCACAAAAGAAACACTTAACAGAGGCAAGTGCAATTTATAAATTTATATCTAAAGGGGAATCATGATTATAAGTCCTTCAGCCCTTGGACTCTAAATTGAGGGGATTAAAAAGAATTTAAAATAATTTTGAACGAATTTATTTTCCCCTCAGTTTTTGAGGGCATTGAAAAGGCATTAAATCAAGACAAATCATGTGCTTGAGAAAAAAAAAATTAATGAAAACACAGCACTTATGTTGGTTTAGCTGCAGCCTCCTTGGAGGTAGAATTTATTTATTTAAAATTACTGGTTGCATCAAGAACCCATAGGGTGTACGTACAAAAGGTTCTATAAAATCTGCATCATAGAGACAAAGAGGCAGGCAAATCCATGTCACAAGGGTAAAGCTTACAGTTTACAAACTGGGAACGCCAGGGTGTAGGATATAAAAACGCACTCTTGAGAAAACAAATGTAATGAGGGTGCTGAAAACTTGCATGGTGCTTTCAGACATTAGCCTTGTTCAACAAATTTCTTGTATTGACAGATCTGTAGTGTGCATGGGCAGACACATTTTGCCTCTATGTCTCTTAAAATTTTAATTAAAAATACTCTTTCCAGTAATCCTAATTTGCACGAAGATATAATGTCCACATTACGTGCCTTGCCTTGAAATCTAAAAACAAAAAAAAAAACAAAAAAAACACAAAAAAGTGACATCACTACACTTGTTTTGCTGCATTTATTATCATTTTAAATCTTTACCATTTTTATGACAAAATATTTTGTACTCCAGACGAAGAAAAATGTGTGACATCATGGATTTTTTAGACAGTTATACCTTTATCTCACATTTATAAAGCATATCATGGCTGTGTATAGTTGCCGCTTAAAAATTGTAATCGACCAGCAATATTTTCAGTATTTTGGTGTTTTTTCTATTAACCTTTCATGTTTTTCATCTTCCAATTAATATTTGGGGGGGAGGGGTTTCAAATTTATACGAATTATGCAATACCAAGTTTTGCCTATGTAGGTAGTGCTTTTAGCTGTATTGGTTATTATAGGTAAGTACACAGATTTAAAAAAAATAATGTATGCTTTTTTTTGTTTGTTTGTTTTAATTGACCAAAGTGGGTACTGCTATTTTTGCAGTGTGATGAGGTCCTTTGTGTACTGAGAGATGGACAGGGGATTTTTTTTAATATACATATATATATATTCTGGGGTGGGTGGGAGGATTTTTAACACTTTACAGTGTAGCTGTGAAGCAGTGCACCCTGAGACGGGCCTGGGCTGCAAAGCGACTGTTCTGTCTACTGTGACAAACTGCAACTTCCACAGGTTCCCCCCTCTCTAACTTCCCACCTGGGGTGCAAGCTGAACTCATTTCTGGTTTTCATAACAACAAAAATAGTAAGAAAGTGAACACAACAAATTCTCCTGGAGGCAGACTTGGCTTAAAACAAACTGTCTTATCTTTTTTTTTTAATTTTTAATTTTTTTTTTTTTTTGTGGTGGTGGTGGTAGTTTTTTCTCAAAAGTTCCAGATCCACAGTGGAGAGTGAGCCTGTCTCATATTTGGCAAAAATATTGGTGGAACCATCCACCAAGTGGATGGTTCACACTTCGGGGGTTTAACACATTGAGCATATTTTTTCCTCCAAAATACATCATCCTGACTGGAGGGAGTGCTTCTGTATTCTTTCTCCACCATTTCTCTTCCCCCATTTATTCATTTCATTAATGGTAGCATATGATCTACCTGTGACTCACTACTTCAGATGGATTGCAGCGCACTTGGATTTTTTTTTTAATACATCCAGAGGATTGAACAGAGGGTTGCTGTATTAAATGTATTTGGACTTCTGGATTAAAATCAAAGTTCAATTTTTAAGGAACAAAAAAATAATAAATCTTGTTACGTTTTTATTTTACCTGCCCTTTTAAGCTGAGAACCAGAGCAGAAGGGAAATGTAGAATTTTCAGAAATTAATGTTCCTGTGGATGAATTAAGCCCCATTAGATGCTGATGGGATTTTTTAAGGGATGGTGCCTCAAATATATATTTGATTTAGTTTCCCCTGAGGGCTAGTGGGTGAGTGGAGGCTGGGTTTATTTTGCTCTTACACCCCTCCCCCCCACACCCACCCCCGATCCCATTGAGGGAATTCATTACTAGAAGGAAAATCTTTCAGAATTAGTGACACACGGAGGGCAGTCTCAAGGAGCCCCCTGACCCGCTTCCCCCAGGCCATGGCCTAATAAAATAAACTGTCCATTGTTCTCACAACGTATGATTTCATAACGAATACTTTAGAACAATGCATGTAGGTCTAGAATTGTATTTGATTAGCCCGTTCAGTCCGTTAGCACAGCAGGATCCTAGCCACGCAAGTTGATGAGTTAAGTCCACTCATTTCTGTGATACTTGCCCTAGTCCGAAACAGCTCATCTCAGCCAAGCTCTTCACGCATCTTTGACCTTGAGTAGGTGAACAAATCAACCTCACAGGACACGCAGTATTTTTTTAAGAGCAGACTCGCTCTCTTTTCTTTTTCTTTCTTTCTTTCTTTCTTTCTTTCTTTCTTTCTTTCTTTCTTTCTTTCTTTCTTTCTTTCTTTTCTTTCTTCTTTCTTTCTTTTTTTCTTTCTTTTCTTTCCTTTTTGCCAGAGAATGAGCAGTTCTAGCTAATAAGTAAATTACACACTGTGGGTATTCCTGCCTGCCTCTTGAATACAAAGGCCTAGTTCAAGTGTTGCTCTTTTTTTTTTTAATCCGTTTTTTCCCCTCCTTTCCTTTTGTGATAAAATTATTAAAAATACTACTATCTGTAGAAAATCTCAAATCCATTTTTCGGCCTCCTCCTCTTTTAACCAGGAAGTATATTCTGACGAAGGGTGCCCCTCCTGCAGGTCTTGCACGCCCCCCCCTCCCTTTCCCAGAACTGCAGAGCTTCGGGATGGCGAAGGTCACCCAAGGGCACCAGGCACAGGGGGTGTCTCCTGCCCCCCTGTTCATCCCGTGGCACTGTTCGGCATTTTTGTTGCGTGGCTTTGCGGCCCACCACTAGCAGTGCCTCTGAAGTGTTTCCTCTGGAGTGACGTGAGCGTTGGAGGCTTGTCTAAGGGAAAAAAAAATAAGTAAATAAAAGGCAGTGAAGGAGACTGTACATAAAGACATGGCAAAAATCTTAATTATAGCAATATAGTTATGGGGTAATGTTCGGGTGGGCAGCTCCATTAAAAAAAAGATATGTGAATGAATCTGTGAAGCTGCAAAGTAGCAAGAAGAGCGAAAGATCTTCTTAACGAACCGCCTACCTTGTAGACAGTAATTTGTACACTGTATAGTTTTGTTAAGAATTTTTTTTTAAATTAAAATTCCCATGTTTGTAAAGCTAACTTTTTAACAATTATAATGGAACTATATGTTGTTTCCATTTTTAAAG